>NC_072774.1:2647447-2834520 GCF_022539595.1 Amphiprion ocellaris | reverse complement strand
TTTTTTTGTGTCATTTTAACGCCGTGGTTTCACTGAATGAACACAAACTACTGCCTCGCTGTTTTTTAATCAGAATCAATTTAACCACAGTAGCGTGAGAAAATGTATGAAGTCCAATAAGTCTACCATCATCAGCTCTGTGAGGTGTGGGCCAACAGTCTGCACATGCTCAGTGAAGCCTCGGTGTTCCTCTTTAAGGTGTTCCTTTAGACTCTTTGACATTCTGCTGAACTGCACAACAAACAGGGAAATTCTGTGACTTTATTTTATGATTCAGCTCTTTAATTTATTAGATCTGTTCTTTTGGTGTTGGTTTTTGATTAAGGTCTATGATGTTCTAAAGACCAGTTCATGGATTCTGTGTCCATGTGGCTGCAGATATGTCAGAAAAGAAGTTGTTCTTTAAAACAAACAGTTGTTATGAGGATTATCTTGCCTTTATAGCCATTAGGCTGTACTTGAAGGTTTCACTGCAGAAAAATGAGTTTCTGAAGCCTGATTGTTGAAAAATAGAACTTTCCTCCAGTTCTGGCATGGTCGACTGATCTGGTTCTTCAGGTCCAATACTGATTAACTGTAATCAAAGAGACCAACAGCCTATATTTGGAGCTGATTTGTATCTTTGAAATAGAATAATGTGAACTCCAACACAACTGAATGGAAATGCTTGTTTACCGGGAATCAGTTTAAAAAATATTAGCGATTATTGGTACATTTTGTTGTTTGGCATCTGGATACGGATCACAGGTTTCTCTTTTGTAAAATTAAACGTGAGTCGGTTCATGCTTCAGTTCGTAGTTTCTTTATTGGCATCAGCAAAAGTGGTAAACATGCATTAGTTTTCTCAGATCCAGGTGCATCTTTTTCCATCTGTTCAGGTTTTAAATCAACAAACTCCAGTTGTTACCTGATAAAACTGTCGCTCGGTGTCACCACATCGTCTCTTCTCGCTGCTACAGTTCTGCGTTAATGCACTTTGCACGTAAAGTTGTTGGTTTTTTTCATTTTCATCTCAGAATCAGTCCAAAGAAAGTAAAATGAACCGCAGTTAATGCGACAAACCTGAAAACTGCAGCCGTTTCTCTCTCAAAAGCGAGTGACTCTTGACAGAAAAAAAAAATTTGGCAAACTTCTCGAGCATCGTTGCGTTGCATAAGCGGTAATTATAGATCAGAAAGACATATACACAGGTCCTTTAAACCACTAGAACGGAGGAAAATGTACAATCGGCAGTAAGATTCAGAAAATGGCAGATACACAGAAGGTCACACGAAGAGGCGGGACTATGGACACGTCGGCCATGCAGGTAGGAAACACCTGGAGCGGGAAAAGGAACAACGTGGCTCCAGGGCGGCGAATCTTCTCCAACGTAAAACCACTCCAGCAACCCGTTCAAACGTGAAGCTGCACATTCATCCGTCTATGGCTGTGGCCGTCCAGGTCGGATTGTCTCTTGGCGTCTTTAATTTACGACTAAAATCGACCCCCAACTTTTCGCAGGAAATCTACGCTGCACAAACTCCCGCTTTTCCTGTCAGTCTCTGAGACCGGTGAGGGAACGGAGGACTAATAAAAGCCTAAAAGCTTGTCGGCTACGATGCTTCGGATCACGACTACACACGAAATAATCTTAATCTAAACGTGAGCGGTGTTAGTAGGGATGGAGCGGGAGGAGGTTAGTCTAGATTTACAAATGGATGGAGGAGGAGGAGTCAAAAAAAGGAGGAGGAGGAGGAGGATGGAGAAGCTTTGGCGTTTCACCCCAGAGATGTTGTTCTTCGCGTGTCGGCCGTCTCTCCCCTCGTCCTTCGTCTCCTCCTCCATAAAACATGAGGAGGAGACGAGCAGGAGGCCAAGAGACGCAGACAGACGGAGCTAGAGAGCAGGATGGAAGACTGGGAGGAGGAGGAGGAGGAGGAGGAGGTGATGAAGAGGAGGAGGACTGAAAGGAGGCGTCTGGGTTCTTTTTGTTCTCCTCGTTTCATCCTCGGTCCAGTTCCAGGAGCTCAGTGGAAGAAATACACTGAAAGGAGAGAGAGAGGAGGGTTAGAACGGAACATGAAGAACAGAACAGAATATACAGAACATCACAAAACATAAAGAACATCTGAAAAAATAAAGAACAGAACGTAAAGAGCAGAACATAAAGAACATCAAAAAAAGAACATCTCAGAGCATAAAGAACAAAACACAAAGAACATTCCAGAAAATAAGGAACGTCCCAGAACATAAAGAACACAACAAAAAGAATACAACATGAAGAACATCACAGAATATACAGAACAAAACATAAAGAACATCCCAGAGAACGCGGAGAACACAGTGAGCTGCTCTGTGAGGAACCTGGAGTTTAATCTGAGCAAAGGAACGTTTGTCAGCATCCTTCAGATTAAAAGTCTCAGAGGAAATTCCAGGAACTCTGGAGATATTTAAGGAACCTGGAGGAACCTTGTGGTAACCTCACACCCGCATTTACACTTAGTTCTATTTACGGATTTTTAAAATTTGCTTTTATTTCAGCACACTATGTTTAAAATAATAATAATAATAATAATAATAATAATAATAATAATAAACAGTTTGTTACAAGCAAAACAAAGTAATAAATATTTTGGTTGCTCTTGTTTTTAGTTAATTTATTATTTTATTCTATCTCTATAATTTACAGGTAATAGTGAACCATCTGTTACTGTTAGCTAACTACTATTACTATTATCATCATTATTTTTAATATTATTATTGTTAACATAATAAACTGTTTTGAGCTGAAAAGGTTCCTCCACAGTGGAAATGATGAGGAACCCAAAAGGTTCCCTGAGGCTCTAAATACTGTTGAATGAAACAAATGAGTAGTTTGTAGATTTTTGACGTTTGATTTAGAATATTTATATAAGTAAAATCAATTAAATAATAATAAGACATGGATTTTCTTTTAATTAATATTCAGTTTTCCATATATATTTACAGTGTTAAACTTCATCTGTTTTCTAAGAAGGAAAATTTGCTGTAAATTTGCATAAAAGTTAATCTAAAATAATCTATTTTGTTTAAATAATTCTGTGACACCCAGATGTCTGATCAGTATTGAGCAAGACTGCAGAGAATAAAATAATAATGTTAGAATTTCTGATATCTATATAATGAGACAGACATCAGAGGAGCCCCAAACTGATCGATCGATAATCAATCACTAGGAAGAAACATTTTCACTGTTGCTCATTTTATCGATTATTAAATACTGGTTTTGTCTCTGAAACAGCAGAAAATGATGAAAAATACTGATTGATTCAGTTTGTTGTCGGAAAATGTTGACATTGAAATAAATTAATTTAGTCTGTTGTTAATAGTTTACTAGTTTAATAGCCAATCACTAATCAATGATCTCTGATGTCAACATGAATCATCTCCACTAACATTCATTCCTTCAAACTGTTTCTTCTTCTTTGACTTATTGATAAATGGAGCTGATCGTGTTTCTAGAAGAGTCTCCATCTGTTGAACTACAAGACCTGAACCCGATCCTGATCCTAAAACCTGCTGGAGACCAGGATTCATCCAGAACCTTCTGTCTGAGTTTAAGTTCAAGAAAATTCTTGTAAATATTTTCAAAATTTTGTAAAAATCTTTAAAAGAAATCCTAAAAATATCTAAAGTGATTCCATATATATCGGTAAAACTTCTATTTCATGAACATTTTTATCATTTCTTTTTTTCCCATCAAAAAACTGTTCAAAAATTTCCCAGAAATGTTGAAAATGTGGACATCAGAAGTTTCACTGTGAAAATATCTTTTTTCTCCACATTTTCAAACTTTAAAACGGGTCAATTTTGACCCGCAAGATGACACGAGGGTTAAAAAAATCTAAACAAAAAAATATTAAATTCATAATGAGAAGCTGGAAACAAGGGAATCTCTTGCTAAAACTGACCAACATCTAATCAGTAATTTAAATTTATTTAATTATTTGGTCCTAAAATATCAGAAGAACTTCACTTTTATTCAAAAGATACTCAAACATTGGTGATTAATTCCATAGAGGTCAGTAACTGATGCATCTTTACTATAATTTAACATGTCGCTGATCATAAACTCCACATTTAAACCTGATCAATAACTGAGATGAACAGTTTCTACTCACAGAAGATGATTCCAACCACGATGACGCCGATGATTCCCATCATGATCATCATCTGAAAGACAAACGTGAAGGTTTGAAACAGAACAAAGAGCAGTTCATGTGTTTGCTTCTAATTAATGTGCATTCACAGATGTTGAGTTTCCCCTGAGGCCTGCTCCTGTCCTGCTTGTTGTCTCCTACCTTGCAGTTCTTCCACCAGTATTTGTTTTTTAGCTTCGCTGCGCAGCTTTCGAACTGGGAGGCTCCGGCCTGGAGAGCGTCGGCTCTGTCGTCCAGCTCCGACAGCTTCTGGTCTCTCTCCAGAACTTTGTCCACGTTCACCCGCATGATGTCCACCACCTGGACCGGCGCCGACCCGCCGGGGAGGAGATACAGCAGCAGTTAGAGCAGGAGTGGCAAACATGCGGCCCGCGGGCCAAAACCGGCCCTCCAGAGGGTCCAATCCGGCCCTCAGGATGACTTGGTAAAGTTTAAAAATGACAGAGAAGACATTAACTGCAGATCAATTTGAAACAATTTCTAGACCATGACAAGTTGTTCTGATCATACAGTAAAATACTAGATTGTTCGTTGTTGTGTTGTCGTTTTGTGTCTCATTTTTGTAATATTTTGTCTTGCTTTTGTTGTTTTTTTTTTTGTCTTTTTAAAAGTAAAATACTATATTGTTCAGTTCCAGGTGACTAAATGTTGTAATGTGTAAAAGATAAACTGAGGCTGAATGTTGTTGAGGTTGAATTAATTTTTCTTAACAAAGTTCCGTTTGTTCATAATGTTTTATGAAAAGATGATTCCTTAAATGTGAACTTTTTGGCACTAAAACAAAGGAAACATTAGGAGTTGTTATTTACCGGTTATTATGCTGTGATTTTACTGGTCTGGATCACTTTAGATCAGATTGTTCTGAATGTGGACCTGAACTAGAATGAGTTTGACACCCCTGAGTTAGAGAAACAGCTCACCTCCTCCACCTGGGCCTGGGTCTGCTGTAGCCGGCGGTTGCTGCTGGTGTTCGGGGGTCCAGCTGGAGGTCCGGCCGGAGCTCCATCGGCTCCGGGGGCTCCAGGGGCTCCGGGGGCTCCGGCTGGAGGGGCAGCAGCATCTGGGGCAGACCTGGAGGGGCAAACGGGGAAGTTATTTCTGAATCTGATGGGGGAGGAGGAGAGGAGGGGAGATGGGTTTGATATGGGGGAGGAGAACCTGAAGGTAAAAAATGTTCTGAAAGAAAGAGTTCTATAGGAGGAAAAAGACTGCAGCAGCAGAGGAGAGTTAAAGACTGAAGGCAGTATGTTTAACAGCAGGAGGAGGTTCTGAGGAGGTTCTGGGGAGGTTCTGAGGGTTCTGCAGAGGAGCAGCTCTCGTGTTCCAACAAACCAACAGCTGCACAGACTAATGAAGGAGCTCTGGAGCCTCCATCACCGACCTCGATGCATAATTCAGAGCAGTGACGGAACATTTCACTTGCGTCAGCAGATTCAGGGATGGAGCTGAGAGAAAACACACAGAAACACTGCAGAACACAACCAGAACCAGAACCAGAGAACTTCCCCCGCGCTGCTCGGACCCGGCAGAAAAGCCCGCAGTAATACTCACATGGTTCCGCAGCGGTTTCCAAGTGAGTCACGGAGGGTGAGGCAGCGGGGGAGGGGGGCAGCGGCACAAAGACACTAAAAAAAAACACACGACGAGGTTCCGATCCGAACCGAAGTCCACTTCAGCCCGCTTCAGAGGAGCCGCAGAGAGGCGGAGGGTCGGTGGCGCAGCGGTGCGTTTATACCGCAAAGTACCGCAACTCCGAGTCCGGGTCGGAACCAGAGAGGAAGCAGCTTCTAGTAGTCCACGGGAACCGGTTCTGCATCCAGCTGCTGGTGCTGATGCTGAGCGCGGCGCTGATTGGCTGCTGCTGCTTAGTTCGGTGAAGTGAGCGGACGGTTCCTGCGTCCTGCTCCGGTCCTCGGTAACTGCATCAATGCGGCTCCTCCCTCCCTCCCCCCTCCCTCCCCCCTCCTACTGCAGCTCGGTGTCGGAGGGCGGCGGGACACACTGCGGTACCGAGCAGAGTGTTGACTCGACGGTTTGTCTTCCCGGGATTCTCCTCCTCCTCCTCCTGCATCCCAGAGCCGAAGCCGTTCCATCATATTTAATAAAGCAGCCAATGGAAGCGGAGAAAAGTCTGATTAATAAACAACACTGAAGATGAAGCTCTGAGGGGAAAACAGAGAAACGTCAAACAGATCAAACTACAGCAGGGTGGTGGTGTTTAGGAACCGCATCACCTCACGGTAATCAGATTACTTAGAGTATTTATGTCAGATTACAAACTACTATATTAAATTCAGGCTCCACGGCAGGAACTCTAAAAGTCCTTTGGTTCCTTCACTTCTTCATACGTCCTCCTTTATTTCTGATGAGACGCAACCAATGTTCCCTGTAATTTTTCCTGAGTGTGAGCAAACACACAAACTCCCTGAGCGTCCCTTGGACCACTGTGAGCAACATCAGACGTGTGCACTGTGGTCACACCAGCATCACATCCATTCAAGTTACATGGTTCATTAAAAGAATCAAATTACAGCGTTTACATTTCTGTTAAAACACTTTGTCAACAGGAGCCAGTTGAAGGCTGCAGTGATTTTAGTGACACTACAATGTATAAGAGTGAAGTTATTGAATATTTGTCTCTCTTTACTGTTGCAGCGGTTTTGCAAATTGCAGACGGACCCTGTTCACTCCATAGACACCAATGTTATTCCTGTAGCTTGAAAGACAGCTACTTTTGATAAAACTGGGCTTGTAGCACATTGTCTGCCTTGCAACAATGGGAAAGAGGCACCGTTTATGTTTTGACAACCTATATCTAATGAGTTATTGATGCTGGAAGTCCGAATCTGTGAATATCTTTCCAACTTTACTGAACTTGGGGCCACTACCACCTAAGGAGTGATATATTTAATTTTGAAAAAAGCATTTAGCCATACTTAAAGCTTTAAGTGCTTTATTAACACGGAACTAAAAATGTTGTATTGTTTTATTATCACAGGTTCTGTCTGAAAAGAGGTGGCATCATTTTAAACTCCCCTGTTTCCTGTCTCTCTCACTGCGCCTAAAATAAAGCCGAAAATAGGCCAAAAAAATAACTTAAAAATAAAGATAGGCAAAGGCCATTTATTGATTACATATAGGCTATTAAATGTTTATTAAAAGCTAAAAAGCATTTTAAAAAAAAACAACTTAGGCATTTATTGAGCCACTAAAATACTGTAGAGTACAGACCACATCAGCATGATTATAAGCATCCTCTGGTAAACTAACAACCAGATACTGATGTCTCTCACCATATGGACTTCAGGAGATGATTAGATGATGATAAACTGTGACCTACTGGTTGGGTTCTCTCTGTTCTCATGTTTCTTACATGTTTGTCCCCTGACAGCCGGGTCCTAATGTTTTTTGAGCAACACATCATACTATGACGTTTTTACAATGATGGTTCTACTATGGAACCAGTTTGACATGTTCAGGTGTTCTTTGTGTGAAAACTCAGAGATTTCAGGTATCAGAAGGTGGTTTTCAACATTCTTTGTTAACTTTCTGCTTCAACTTTAAACTAAATTTCCTTCACTAAGCCAGCCCTCTGGACTTCCAGGAAGCTGTGTTCCTATTGGCTGTCCAGGTGGCTGTGTTCCTATTGGCTGTCCAGGTGGCTGCTTGGTGTTATCAGGAACACCTGAGCAGCTCAGTGTCTTCCTGCTTTATTTAGCTGCAGACAAACATTTCCTCTGCTTCTCTTCACCACAGAACCGGGTTTGGTTCCATTGCTTTAGTTTTTCTTTAGGCGTTGGCTTGCAGCTTCCAGCAGTAAAATAGACTTTAATGTGTTTCTTGGTGTGTTTTAGGGCTTTGTACTGGATAGTTGTCTTGGTAAATGAGGTTCTTCAGCCACAGTGAGCACATGGTGCTAATGTGTGCAGTGATTAGTGGATTTGGTACAGCTGAGTTGTGTCTTTATCTTGGCTGTAGTGAGTCTTTAGAGGTTTTTGGTCAGACACATTCTGTATTCTTGTTTGAGAACCAGCGTTGGTTGTCCAGAAGGTAAGAGTTCCTGTCCTGATTCTCTGTTCTCAGAGGTTCTCTGGTAGGCTGCAGGAGACTGTAGAGTTTGGATTGTGCTAGTTTGGTTTTTGTATGGTTTCATTTAGACGACTATCTTGAGGCCCCTCCATGTGGTTTAGTGAGGTTTTCTGGAACAGTTCTACAAAGCAACCTGCAGCAGAAGAGACTTTTTAGGAAGTTCTGGAGAGCAGACTTTAGAGCAGCAGAAACATTTGTCAGCAGTTTGAGCAGGAGAAGGTGAGCTTCAGAGTAGAAATGAGACGGAAACCTTCTTGACCCGTGTGGTGAGGTCCTGTACCAAGAGTTTGAGCAGGTTGTGAAGAGTCTGTAGTTCTTTGGTCTGAAAGCACAAGAAGAGTCGACTCCTTAAAGGAGAAAACAGGAGATATTGTTGGTTCTTCTGTCGCTCTGCAGTTTCCAGTTTCCTTAGACTGAATATCAAGTTTATATTTTAAATGATTTCCCATGTGAGCCCAAGAAGACTTCAATAAACTCCCTCCATCCCCTGGACACAACATATTTTATTACCATGTTAAATCTTTTTTTTTGTAAATGTTTGAGTTTTAATCATAGTTTTAGCATAGTTTTTTGTCTTTGCTTGTTTAGTTTTGTCATCTGTGTAAAAGGTGCTAAACAAATAAAGTTGAATTGATAAACTGAATAATTGACGAACTCATGATTGTGACAACAGAAGTATTTTCATTGTGATTTAAGGGTTTGTTTCATTTTTAAGGTTGGGGTTAAAATCTTGACAGAAAAAGAAGATTAAAGAAATAAACTACATAACAAAAAGCAATTAAATCAAAGGGAAAAAATTTAATACAATAAAACTTTAAAAAAGAAAATTAAACATTAAATACAATTAAATTATATTAGACAAAATATTTAATTAGATAATTAAACAGAAGATACAAAATGTAATTATGAAATTAAACAAAAAAAATTTAAACAAAAATATTAAACATTAAAGATGAAATATTTTATATAATTAAACATTTAAAAAATACAATTAAACAAGAATATTAAACATTCAGAAAAATACAAAACATTTAATTAAAAAATTAAATGTTTAATTAGAAAATTAAATCTTAAAGACAATAAAACTTTAAATAGGAATTAAACAGAAAATACAATGAAGCATTTAAAAAGAAAATTAAACATTAAAAGGTGGTAAAACATTTAAAAAGAAAAACCTTAAAGATTTAATCGAAAAATTAAACATTGGGAAAGAAAAGGAAATTTTTCAAACAAGCCGATAAAACATTTGAAAAAACAACAAACATTAAAAAGACAAAACATTTTGAAATCAAATCAGACATTAGAAAAGAATAAAAGGTGAGAAAAGAGCAAAACTAAACGTTTAAGAAGAATCCAACTAAAGACAAATCATTTGAAAAGACACCAGTTAAACTTTAGAAGATCAAATTAAACAGAAGAGACAATGAAACGATCAAAAAGAGCAAAAACAGATAAAGTCTTAAAGCGTTTTCTAGTCTGAAATGAAAACATCAAGTTGTTTCTTCAAACATTTCCTCTTTCTATGTTCTTGGTTTGATTGTGGACAGATTTACTAAGAACTCATTTCAGAAAACTGCTTTCCAGATAAAGTCTACTAGTAGTTGAAGGTATCGATCAAACTAATGTTACCTTCTGATCTCCACAAACTTTACTGTTCAGTGAAGAGAATCAAAGTTTGTTGAGGATTTCTAAAAAACTCACAGGTGAAGGTCTGAGAAGAACTCAGATGGATGGTCTAAATGTGAAATCAAGACTCATGGTCACAAGTTTTAAGGCTTCTGTTAACCAGAAAGTTCAAACTAACAGAGAAGTACTGAGAAACTTTTAAAACTTCAGTCCTCAGACTGTCTGAAGGTTCAAACTAACAGAGAAGTACTGAGAAACTTTTAAGATTTCAGTCCTCAGACTGTCTGAAGGTTCAAACTAACAGAGAACTACTCATGAACTTGGAAGATATCAGTCCTTGGACTGTCTGAAAGTTCAATCTAACAGAGAACTACTGTGGGACTTAGAAAATTTCAGCCCTCAGACTGTGTGAAAACTCAGGTCCTGAGGACTCGGGAGGTGTGGAGGCTTTGGAAAGTCTTGGAACTGAGGGTTCCACCCTCCAGCACAAAGGCTGAAGTCCCACCTCCTGAGAAAAACGGTCGAGTCGAGACCCGAGTTAAAAAAAAACTCGAAAACGACAAAAAATAGATGATAAATGCGCAAAAAAAAGAAGAATTAGTATCTGAGCGAGTAGCTCAGGGGGATAAGAGGATAGACTAGTAAGCGGAAGGTCGCAGGTTCAAGACCCACCACCGGCCTTTTTCTTCGTTTGTCTTTGTCAGGATTTTCAAAAACTTTAAGAAGTGTCTGGTCTTGAACCTGCGACCTGCAGCTCCATAGGCAAATCCTTAACTCACTGAGCTACAGATCAGATACAAAGAAATAATTTCGTCGTCCCTTTGGCATCGTAGTCCTGAAATGACCACATGGGCAGAGCCAAGGCGGAGTCTGGGTGGAGTCAGGGCGGAGAGTAGGCGGGGAGTTGGGTGGCGGCCTCCCCCCTCTACTCCCCCACCGCCCACCACACCTTCCCCCACCCCACGAATTCCTCAAGTCTCCACGAGTTCCTCGAGTCTCCACGAGTTCTTCGAGTCTCCACAGGTTTTCCCGAGTTTCTGGACTTTCCACCAGGTCAGAGGCAGAACAAGTTGTCATGAAGAGGTGTTGAAGTCAGCCAGGATGGACTGACTTTTTACAGCGACTAGAAGGAAGACCACTAGAAGAGCAGGTCTTTAACCACCATCCATAAAATCCATGAAGTCGACTGCAGAGAAATGAAGGGAGGTCAACTTTTATCAACCTCCATCCAGATGTTCAACTTCATATCTTTACTTGGAGATTTTTAGCACCACAAACCTTTAGTATCACACTTTACTATCATTTATTAGGACTTTAATGGAATCCACCAGCAGATTTAGTTTTTGTTGACAAACTTTATTCTTGTCGTCGTAGGACTGCAGTATTTAAAACTCTTCCTTCTATTTCACCTCATGTTTATTAGTTTTAGTGGAGAAAGTTATTTTAATTGTCCATTAGTCTCTTAAAAACCAAATAATAAATTGGATTAGTCAAGAGGTTTAAATTTCTTACTTTGTCAGATTTTAAATATGACAACAAAATATAAAAATTCAGCATCTTGGGACAATTTGACCTGTAATTGGCATTATATAAATAAAATTGAATTAAAATTGTATGTATCTTGTAATGGAGTAATTCAGCCATATATGTTAGAAAACACATTTTCTTTGTCCATTATTCTGTTGATTGTTTTCTCCACTAATTCATTTCTTGTTTTGGTTTATAAAATGTCAAACCCAAATATATTCAGTTTATGGTCATAAAAACCAAAAAGATTTACATTCATGATGCAGGAATCAGGCAGTTTTTCACTTTTTATCTTAGTTTAGTCAGAAAGATAGTTGATAATGTGTGAATTGTTGCAGCTTGTGAGCCGTAAAAGGTTTTAATCTTTGGGGCCGAGTGTCAGAAAACATTTTGAAACCAACATCAACAAAAAACTCAACAAAGATTTGAACATCATTAAAGGGAAATCCAACTTTTGCATGACAATGCCTAATTAAAGGACATTTATTTCCAACGTAAATGTGTGATATTCATCCTCTGGAGCTTTCTCTTCACATCGTCTTCCACCTGGACTGGTTTGGTCGGGAGCATGTGCAACAAACATTTGAAAAACTGCACTTTAACATCAATGAATGACACTGAAGTTTAATCTCTACATAAATGAGACTGAGTCTGGATGTGCTGCTCTGTCATTAACTCCTAAGTTTAGGGAAAGTTCAAACAAAAGAGGACAGTTCAGATCAGACTTGAGAATGAGCTGATTTTGAACAAACATCTCAGACTTTCTGAGCTTCAGCACCTCTAGCAAGATATTTTAACAAGCAACTCAAGAGATCCAGAAGTTGGAGAGAGTTAGCTTTAGCTGAGCCAAAGAACATGTGGGACGCTAACCTAGCAAACATTTCAGACTTTTCTCTGTGAATTCTGAGAAATAATTTCCTATTTAATGACAGAGCTACACATCTTAACTCAGTCTCATTAAAACAGACTCTAATTCAGTGTCATCCATCCATATTAAAGTGCAGTTACCCAAAATGTTTGCTGCATGAGCTCCAACAAAACCTGTCCAGGTAGAAGGCCACTTTGACAAACAGGAAGTGGAAGATTCCAAGCAGATTTATAGAAGGGGGAACCGGACTGTACTAAGTTTGGTCGAGTATAGAGGGGTGTTTTGTAGGTTTTTAAGGCTGATAATGATTATTAGTGAGACATTTGGAGTAGATATTCATTTGCAGTAAATGAAAGTATTTAAAATCTTGAGTTAAACTTAGAGCACAAACTCTAACAGAAAACTTTGTTGATATGTTTTTGTTTTGTTTACAGATGTTAAGTTAAAGGAGTTTTATTCATGACGTATAACCAATCAAATCACTCCAGAAGACAGAGCGACCACAGGTAGATAAAGGTTCAGAGCCAAAGTAGCGCCATTTTTAAATTGATTTATTACCGTAAATCAGTAAATAATAAAATACTGATAATCAGTAAATCAGTCAGCCCACAATTACTACAATTCTACAATGTATGTCTCTTTCCTTTGACTTATTTGTACAATATACGATGTAAATGATGCCGTTTTTTCATACCAAAGGCTATACTATGATGTTTTCTAAGAGACATACGATGCTACTCTGGTTGTTCTGGTCCTGGGCTGCTGCACTCCTCCTCTATTGTTTTCTGGATTGTACTCAGCTTCATGCCTTCGTCCACCCGGCCTCCGTTGACTCGTCCCGCCTGCCGTCTCTGGAGCTGAAGCTGGATTGGAACAGACCAAAGTACAGTCCAATCACGATGCCAGCTGCCTCTCAAAAGGCTCCTTCATCTGGCAGGTGGCAGCACTTCTTCTGAGGGGAAGCTGAGCTGGCCCGGCAGAACTTTGGAGATGTGTTCCAGTGGTTGGTGGATGTGTGGGGAGATAGAGAGGGACCTTTGAATTGTTCACAAAGGAAAACAAGGAACCCATTGGTAGTTTTAGTTTAGGATGCTACTGCGGTGTGTTTTTGGGTTTTAAGAGGTGAACAGGAAGAGTTTTTTTTCATATTGATTATCTTTTACTTTGTTCCTGGTTGGAATGCCCATCAATGTCAACATGAAGCTCACGTTTAGTTCTGTTTATTTATTGTTATTTTACTAACACCCTTTTGTTTTTAAACCCCCTCATGTTGTGTTGTTGTAAACTTACTCTTTCAAATAAATTCTCATCTAACCCTCTGGAAACCAGCGTTTGGACTATTTTTGTGTTGCTCCTCACCTACTGACAGCTGTGGACTAAAGGCTATACTGTGACGTTTTTAGAGCGACATGCTATACTATGATGTTTGTTGGGCGACACACTATACTATAGGCTTTTTTAATTGACATATTACTGTGACTTTTTTTGTTTTAGTTTTTTTTTTTTTTTAGCAACATATAAGAATTCGAACAGTTTTAAAAGTTACTACACTTTTACTTGTGCAATGAAATATTATTCTATGGCATTTTTTAGACGACATATTATACTCTGATGTTTTCTTCAATTACATACTATTTTGACAATATACTGCACTATGACATTTTTTGAACCACATATCATACATGACAATTTTAGGCAACATCCTATCATTTTGCGCTTTTTGAACCACATAATAATCTATGTTTTGTTTTTTTTTCTTGCCAACATGCTGTACTATGAACTACAGGCCATACTATGTTATTCTTGAGTAAAGCTTACTATATTTTGACATTTTCTGAACTACATCCTATACTATGGTGTTATACACAGAGTGCTTTGGTTACATGTTGATTTATAATCTAGATTTTTTTTCTGTTTTGTTTTTTGACAGGATTACCACAGATCTGACCATGAACACTGTTGATACCCACCTGAGGGAGACGCTGCCTAAGATCTCAAGGCTGTTTGGTCGTGGTCTTTCTGGTACGTACTCTTCCAAGATGAGCCGGGAAGTTTAACACTGATGGAATGACACCAGGTCTAAGCCAACAAACTTCCAATTCCTCCTCAACCCATAGTCTCTGGGAAACCTACATGGAGTAAGAAAAGCAGACAGAGAATTAAGTCTGTACACAATATATTAAAAAGAAATCATGCTAATAAATTAAGTACAAAGAACCGAATTCGCCAATATACTGGAGACCAGAGCTATTTAATTTGATAGGTATAACCTTGTTTAGTAACATTTCAATTATTTGAGAGCAGTCCTAAAGAACTGCTCTCAACAAGATTTCATAATGAAAAAAGAGCCAAAAACTATTCTTACCTATTAAAAGTCATTCCAAGTTTCCTTATCTCAATCGTACGACGTAGTGTGTAATTGTATGCAGCACAGTGAGCCGGCATACTTGTTGTTTCCGTTTTCACGCCGTCTACATCAACGGAATGCACTGAAACTTTGCCCCCACTAGCTTAGCCTCGCTGTAGCACGCAGCTCAAAGGGGCGTGTCCTATCTACTCATTCATATCTATGACAACAATGGTGGCTGCACATAAGGACGCCTGACGTTGATTAGCTGCGTAAATACCATTATATACAGTCTATGGTAAATACGTATGTGAATCGCATCATTGGCTGCAGCAGCCAGTCACCGGTCACTCACTGACTCACATTGAAAAATAGCACAGAATGAATTGTTACGTGTTTATTTTATTTTCAATTTAGGTTGGATTTTTTTTTGCGCACAGCGCAGATTTTCTGTGCGCGGAGACCGTGTCAGCAGTGCGCAATTGCGCACGTGCGCAGCTTAGAGGGAACAGTGGACTCAACCCTCCTCAGCTTGGAGGAAACCAGAGTCCACTCATTTCTGCTCACATCTTCTCACGTTCTTCAGCTTCCTTTCTCTGGAAAATACGGCAAAGGTTCTGCTGGCTTCAGGACTCACTCTGTCCAGGTCCTAGTTGTCCTTTTAGACAAAACCTTGAGTCATATTTGACTCATTTTGTCTCATTTTAACAAGATTCTAGTAATTTTTGAACAAATCTGGCGTCATTCCAAAAAGATGTAGGCAAATCTAATTTTTGAGTCGAGTAATTCAGGATAATCTGATGTAATTTTGATCATTTTCAAGGTGTTTTGAACAAATGTTGAGTCATTTCAGAAAATTTTTTAGTCATTTTTGAGAAATTTTGAGCCACTTTGGTTAGAGGGATAATACTGCTCACTTGTGGTCTTCTTTGCGCTATTTTTTTTTTTTTTAAACCACCATTCCACAAAAATCGAAAATTTAACAGGACGGACATGACGGAGGACGACCACTGCAGCCCTGATTAGTGCTACTATGACTCCTTCTATTCCTCCTGATTAGTGGAACTATGACTCCTTCTATACCTGCAGCTCTGATTGGTGGTACTATGATCCTTCTATACCTCCGGATTCGTGGTACTATGACTCCTTCTAGTCCTCCTGATTAGTGGAACTATGACTCCTTCCATACCTGCAGCTCTGATTAGTGGTACTATGACTCCTTCTATACCCCCTGATTAGTGGTACTATGACTCCTTCTAGACCTCCTGATAAGTGGAACTATGACCCCTTCTATACCTGCAGCTCTGATTAGTGGTGCTATGACTCCTTCTAGACCTCCTGATTAGTGGTACTATGACGACTCCTAGACCTCCTGATTAGTGGAACTATGACTCCTTCTAGACCTCCTAAATAGTGGTCCTATGACTCCTTCTAGACCTCCTGATTAGTGGAAATATGACTCCTTCTAGACCTCCTGATTAGTGGTACTATGAGTCCTTCTAGACCTCCTGATTAGTGGAACTATGACTCCTTCTAGACCTCCTGATTAGTGGTACTATGACTCCTTCTAGACCTCCTGATTAGTGGAAATATGACTCCTTCTAGACCTCCTGATTAGTAGTACTATGAGTCCTTCTAGACCTCCTGATTAGTGGAACTAGGACTCCTCCTACACCTTAAAATCCACATTTCAATCACCTTAGTGCACCTAGACTGTGACATGATCTTACAGAGAACAGAAGGAGAGTTTCCATCATGGTGCTGCCCACAAACTAGAACCAGAACCAGATGGTGTCAGATGATGCAGAACTTACTTGAAATGTTCTGATCCATCAACCAGCTGAGGGATGAACTGATGCCGACTGGATTCATCCCTGCAGGAGTCCAACATCTCAGCAGATGTCTTAAAACTCTAGACGCTGTTACAGCTTCAAAACGACATGTTAACCAGGTATTTACAGAGTTTGGGTTCCACTATCCGTCTATCTGTTGGGCATCAGAACATCATGTTAACCAGGTATTTACAGTTTGGGTTCCACTATCTGTTGGGCTTTACAACACTATGTTAAGCAGGTATTTACAGTTTGGGTTCCACCATCTGTTGGTCACATTGTTTGGCCTCATGCAGGAAAAATATCAATAAACACTAACAAACATCTTGTAACACTTTAAAATGAGACCAATCACACCTAAACAAAGCATTAAACCATCTACAGATTAACCAAAAACTAACAAAACCTGAATTTATTCAGAACTTCCACAGAACATCTCACCCCAAATACATCTTCAACTGATGATTACTTTCATTGTTGATTATTTCCTGGATTATTCTATTAAATGTGTGATATATAAATACCCCAAAAAGGTCCAAAATCCAAGTGTGGAACTGAACAATAAACCCAAAACATCAGAATGAAATACTTTGACATTTAATTCATCATACAACTTCATCTACTAGGATTTGGATCTTGTACTTTGTCAAAGAGGAACTCTGATAATATTTGAAGTAATTGTTCAGCCCAACTTAAATGTCTTGTTTTGTCCAAAAATCTTCAGTTTTCTGTCACAGATGAGGAAAGAAACCAGAAAATATTCACATTTGAGAAGCTGAAATCACAGAATTAAGGCAGTGTTTATTAGAAAATGTCTAAAGTGAAGTAGCTGCAGCTTTAACACTAAGTTAGTGTGAAGTCCTTGAACTAAACCACGACAGACGTTAGCTAAAAAGATAAAGCTATTCAGCTTTAAGTTTCTGTTGGGTGGAAGAACAAGTAAAAAGGCTCCTTTCAGGGTTTTATACCATATATTCTGTTTCTGTTAATGAGTCCAACAACAATAAAGTACATAAATCTGGTTAACTTAGAAAAACACTGAGTGACACCATCAGTGTGGGCCAGTTCTGCTGATGTGGTTCTCGTCTGTTAACGATGTTTTCCGGTTCGGTTGAAGCGTCTGTAGAGGAATTTGATTCTCTTCTCCAAGTTGTGTTTGTCCTCAGTCAGCATTCTGTCCCCAACCATCTTCTTCTTCCTAATTAAACGCTGCAGCTCGTTTCCTTTGAACCCCTTCAGCCAGCAGGGGCCGATGATCAGGTCTTTAGGATGAGCTTTAAAATCCCCTGTAGACACACAGTGGACAGAAAAATCAGGAAGTGCAGAAACAGCAGAAAGATCGGCTTCTGTTGGACAACATGAGGTAAGACCTGGATGTATTTACGGACACTGTGCTGTGTTACATCAAGAACTGTGTGGACACAGTCACAGTGGAGAAACGCATCCGAGTATACCCCAACCAGAAACCATGGATGACCAGAGAGGTGAAGCAGCTGCTGAAGGACAGAAACACCGCCTTCAAAACTGGTGACAGGGCACTCTACAGCACAGCCCGTGCCAACCTGAAGAGAGGCATTAGGAAGGCCAAGATGGACTTCAGGAGGAGGATCGATGAACACATGGATAGCAACAACAGCAGGCAGGCATGGATGGCGGTCCAGCACCTCACCAACTACAAACCCGGCATCAGAGCTGCTGAGGGCGACGCTGAGATGGCAGAAGAACTCAACCTCTTCTTTGCTCGCTTTGAGACTGAACCACCAGGAGCAGCCACATTGCCACCAGTGGCCGGGAGGAACCCCGCCCTCACAGTGGGGGTGCACAAGGTGAGGCGCACGCTGAGGGGGGTCAACCCACGGAAAGCAACGAGCCCCGACAGTGTCTCAGGGCGGGTTTTGAAAGACTGTGCAGACCAGCTCGCTGGAATCTTCACCAGGATTTTCAACCTGTCACTGACACAGTCTGCAGTCCCATCCTGCCTGAAGACCTCCACTGTCATCCCCATACCCAAGAATCCAACTCCAACCAGCCTCAATGACTACCGGCCTGTGGTGCTCACACCAGTGGTGATGAAGCGCTTTGAAAAACTGGTTAGGAGTCACATCACGACCTTCATAACCCCCAGCTCAGACCCTCACCAGTTTGCCTACAAGGGAAACAGATCAACAGAGGACGCCGTGAACACAGCACTACACACAGCGCTGTCCCACCTGGAGAAACAAGGTAACTACGCCCGCCTTCTCTTTGTGGATTATAGTTCGGCGTTCAATACAATCCTCCCACACGGTCTCGTGAGGAAACTGCTGGACCTCGGTCTACCTCACTCCACATGCCTCTGGATAAAGGACTTTTTGACAGAGCGCCCACAGAGGGTCAGGATTGGCCCCCACACCTCCACACCCCTCACACTCAGCACCGGTTCCCCTCAAGGCTGTGTGCTGAGCCCCCTGCTCTTCACCCTCTACACTTCAGACTGCACCCCCATCCACACCAGTAACACCTTCATCAAGTATGTGGACGATACCACAGTGGTCGGCTGCATCACAGGAGGTGATGAGTCTGCTTACCGGGATGAGGTGCAACAGCTGACTGTGTGGTGTAGGGACAATAACCTGCTCCTGAACACATCCAAAACAAAGGAGCTCATCATAGACTTCAGTAATAACAAAATGGACTTTCAGCCCATTCTCATTGGTGGTACCTGTGTAGAAAGGGTCAGTGACTTCCGCTTTCTGGGAGTCCACATCGAGGAGAAGCTGACCTGGAATAAGAACACTACACAGCTGGTAAAGAAGGCACAAAAAAGACTCTACTTCCTGAGAATCCTCAGGAAGAACAACATCAGCCAGAGACTGCTTGTGTCCTTTTACCGCTCCACCATGGAGAGCATCCTCACCTACTGCCTCTGTACGTGGTTTGCCAGCTGCACAGTGGCAAACAGGAAAGAACTCCAGAGGGTCACCAAAATAGCTGAGAAGGTCATTGGGTGCCCTCTGCCCACACTGGAGGACCTTCATGGATCCTACTGCCTCAGGAGAGCCAACACCATCCTGAAGGACTCCTACCACCCGGGCCACTTCCTGTTTGAGCTACTGCCATCGGGCAGATGGTACAGGGCCATCAAACCCGGACAAATGGACTTAAAAACAGCTTTTTTCCAACGGCTGTAAGAGCCCTAAAAAACACTGGTCCGTAATACGTGCAATATATGCAACTGTCACTACCTCGTGCAATATTCAATATTCATCCTGTATATACGAACTACAGTTTTTCTCTGCTCTTATGTAAATACCTCAACCCGTGTTATAACGGTGCCTTTTTAATTTTAAATCCATCTTGTCATTTTGTGTTTTTGTTTTTATTATTACAAAGCTTTTATATATATTTTGTATTTTGCACTGTATGGCCTGCACCTTACCTTTCATTGCACTTGTTGCAATGACAATAAAGTGAATCTGAATCTGAATCTGAAGATGAGACAAGATGAGATAGAATGACATAAGATATGTAAGATGAGATAGAATGAGATACGTTATATAAGATGAGATAAGATGAGACAATGATACAAGATGACATGAGATGAGATAGAATGAGATAAGATATATAAGATAGATAAGCTAAAATGAGATAAGATATGTGAGAGAATGATATAAAATGATATGAGATAAGATATATGAGATAAGATGGGATAAGACCAGATAGAATTAGATAAGATGATATATGAGATGAGATAAGATACGATGAAATAAGATAATATGAGATGAGATACGATGAGAGAAGATAGAAAGAGATAAGATGATTTAAGATATGATGAGATAGAATGAGATAAGATGAGATAGAATGAGATAAGATGAGATGAGACAAGATGAGATAACATACGATGAAATAAGATGAGCCCTTATTAGTCCTGAAGGAAACTCTTTTACTGGATTCTGCTCAGAAAAATGTAACTACATAACGGGAGAATAAATAGAAAAATAAGATCTAAGAATAACACATTACTGAAAATAAAAACTAGCATGCTAAAATAAGACAAGGGTAGAAAAGTAAGATGTTATACTGAAAATGATTCTGAGGTACGAGAGTAATATCACACATGATAGTTAAATATTGCATCTAAAACTGAAGGACTGCACATTACAGTTCCATGTTGTACAAAAAAATGAAATACTACATGATAATGAACCTGACATTGAGTAAAGTACTTCTGCAAACAGCTGGGGATGTTATTGATTGATAATTAATCAGATAACTGCCACTAATAATTTAACTCAGGGGTGTCAAACATGCAGGACAACTTTGTAAAGTATAAAAATTCCAGAGAACACATTAACTGCAGATTGTAAATTAGCAAAACTATAAATTTAAAATAATTTCTAGATCATGACAACTTGTTTTGATTATATAGTAAAATACTAGATTGTTCTTTTGTTGTTTTGTTTCTCATTTTTGTAATATTTTGTCTTGTTTTTGTTGTTTTTTGTCTGATTTTGGTCTCATTTTTTTGTCCTTTAGTTTCTGATTTTTGTCATTTTGTGTTTCCTTTTTGTCTCGTTTGTGTTTTTTGTCTCATTTTTGTCATTTTGTGTTTTGCTTTATTCGTTGTTTTGTTTCTCGTTTTTGTCATTGGTCCTTTATTGTCGCTTTGTAACATTTTTATTTAATTTTTTGCAACTTCCAGATCACGGTGTCTATAAAGAAACATAACATTTAGTCCCAGGTATCTGGAACTGAATGATGTAGTATTTTACATTATGATCAAAATGCCAAAAAAAGACAAAAAAAAGACAAAAAAACCCCAAAATATTAGAAAAAAGGAGACACAAAATGACATAAAATGAGACAAATGACACCAAACAAAACAAAAAAGAGACAAAAAAGGTTACAAAGCGACAAAAAAAATTAACAAATGACACAAGCGAGACAGAAAAAGCAAAACAACAAAAATGAGAAACAACTAAAATTTGACAAAAGTCAGACAAAAAATGACAAAAACAAGATAAAATATTACAAAAATGAGACACAAAGTGACAAAAGAACAACAAACAATCTAGTATTTTACTTTATGGTCAAAGCAACTTGTCATGGTCTAGAAATAATTTAAAATTCATAGTTTTACTAATTTACAATCTGCAGTTAATGTCTCCTCTCGGATTTTCACACTTTACAAATTCGAGCCAGACTGGACCCTCTGGAGGGCCGGTTTTGGCCCGCGGGCCGCATGTTTGACTCCCCTGCTCTACTGGGTTCATGTTGTATTAATTGATTACTGACTGATGAGGTTATTGACTAATGTTTAAGGAAAATAATCAAGATTTTCATCCTGATGAATGACACTGATGTTAATGATCAGATTTAAAGGGTCTCCTGAGGATTTACTTACCCAGGATGCCGACGTTGTCATAAACTCCAAACATGCTTCTCTTCTCTGTCCACCGGTCCACAGTCTTCAGCTGAGGGATGGCATGCATCCGGATCCTGCAGCAGGTACCTGAACGCAACACGGATTCAGGGATTTACTGATCTACACACAAATAATGACAAACTAATTTAATACAGGTTTTATGGTATCTTGAACTGTTTTTAACTCATTTCAGACAAAAATCAAGTCATGTTGGGCATTTTAAATTCATTCAGTGCAAGTTTTATATCATTTTGGATTGTTTATAACTCATTTTGGACACATTTGAGACTGTTTGGACAAGTTTCAAGTCATTTAGGGCATAATTAAACTCATTTAATACAGGTTTTATGTTATCTTGAGCTGTTTTTAACTCATTTAGGACAAAAATCAAGTCATTTTGGCCATTTTAAACTCATTTAACTCAAGTTTTATGTAATTTTGGGTTGTTTGTAACTCATTTTGGACACATTTGAGACCGTTTGGACAAGTTTAAAGTCATTTTTGACAGAGTTTAACTCATTTAGGACATGTTAGAGGCAGATTAATGCATTTAAACAGACTCGCATAAAAATAAACATCGCCAGTTGCAGGTTTTAGGTTTTGACATAAACTGAGACACAGAACAGGTGCAAGATGACATGAATGTAGAAGTTTAAGAAAAGCACGTGTCTGTTGAGCAAAGCTGCATGGATGGACACATTTACAGTCATTCTGGACAGTTTTTAGCTAATTTTGGACAATTTTAAAGTAGTTTTGAGCATTTCAAACTCATTTAACACAGTTTTTGTCATTTAGAGCTGTTTTTAACTCTAAAGCAAACGTAATCGGCATCTAAACTGATCAATCTATTATTTGGAAAGAAAACCAACATATTGATTGATAATAAAACAAGACGACCCCATTAATGAACATAATCTGAGGTAAATTCTGTTGTTTTAGTTTCCAAACAAACACCAACCAACAACCAACCAACCAACTGGTTGGTGTGGAACCAGGACCAGGACTAGGACTTACTGGTGGAGATGGCTCTGACTGGGAGCAGCAGGTTCCCAGCAGACTGACAGAAGGTGGATCCAGCTCTGAGCAGAACCGCCAGAATCGACATGTTCCTGCAGCAGAACACAGCAGATGTATCCGTCAAACTGGTTACTGTGTTAAACTAGTTCCTGGGTAAATTAGCCACTAGGTTAAACTAGTTACCGCTTAAATTGGTTACTGCGGGTAAACTGGTTACTGTGGTAAACTAGTTCCTGTGGTAAACTAGTTCCTGGGCAAATTAGCCACTGGGTTAAACTAGTTACTGATTAAACTGGTTACTGTGGATAAACTAGCCACTGTGTTAAACTGGTTATTATGGGTAAACGGGTCCCTGTTAGCTCCGTTAGCTTCCTCCAACGTCTCCACCGTGACCCTTAGCTTTAGCATTAGCATTAGCTCCGTAGGTCGGTAAACCGTCACCTGTTTCCTCCTGAACGTCCAGCGGCTGAATCCTGCTTCAGTTCCGATGATTCTGTTGTTAATGAACCGAACCTCAGCGGAACATTTTAAACATTAAACGTCTCTGAGGATGCAACACGCTGCTGTGACCGCTGCAGTCTGATTCCGGGTCCCAGAATGCACCGCGCCGCCGCCGCTACCGTAGTATCTGTAGAGCTGCGCAAGGAAAAAGGAACTCGCTTTTGATGTTTTCAGCCAGCAGGTGGAGACACAGGAGGAAATCCTTCAACACACGAAGATGTGCAGCCACAAGTTATTTATAGAAGTGACACGTTCATGTTTAGGGTAAAGTTTTATTCGACCAACAGGTTTCTTCTGGCTGGAAATGACGTAAACATGAGACAAAACACAGTCAGACATCGTGTTAGAGATGTTTACGGAGAGTTTTAACACTTATTAAAAATCATCAGGAACAGATTTTATGTCATTCAAAGCAGTAATAAAAAATATTTAGGCTCATTAAAATGACTGGTTGTATATTGTTCTAATGTACTTTTAATGTGATATGAACAGAGCACAATATTGTCCGAAAGGGACCTTCAACAGTTTAATATTACAGTGAAACTGATGTTTTTCTTCTTCTACACATCTGAATTTAAGATCAGAACATGAAAATAAGAGTCAAGTCGAGCTTTGCTTTGCATGTTTTTGCACACACAAGCCTCAAAATTATTCCTCCACATGCCAAATTTAGATTTAAAGAACATTTTTATTTGATCGGCCAGTTTCTTCAGGCTTTAAATGATATAAACAAGAGACTAAACACTTCCCATCTTTGTTTGTTTTTTTGCATTTGTACTAAAAAATATCATGTCCAGAATTATTCAGAAAATGGTTGCAGTTTTTTTTTTTTTTTAAATTAAATGCAGCTTCAGTCTCATCCCAGATGTTCCTGTCAGGTTCTAGTCCACTATAAAGGTAGAACAGCTGATGCAGTAGTTCTCTAGTCAGTTATAGTCCCAAAAAAGACCCAGAATTATTCCTCTCCATGCCAGAGTTTGTATTATGGTAAACTTTTGTTTGAACGACAGATTTCCTCTGCGTGGAAATGACACAAACAAGAGAAAAAACATAGTAGAACACTGTGTTAGAGATGTGAAATGGTGGATTTGGACTATTTAACTTCATGTTTTTTACATTTCATTGCCTGAAACTATATATATCCCTTGAAAAATGCAGCTTCTATCTCATCCCAGATGTTCCTGTTGGTTCCCTCCATGTTCTATCGGGTTCTAGTCCACTATGAAGGTAGAACAGCTGATGCAGTGGTTCTATAGTCAGTTTCTAGTCAGTTCCAAGTCATGGCTGAAAGCAAAGAGCTCAGTGAGCTGCTGTTAGGGTCCATCACTGAGAGAGAGCTGCACATAAGACCTTTAAAGGCTCTAAAGTCAGATCCAAGTGTCTTCAAGGTCCAGTGTCCACAGTTTGAAGCCTGATGGAAAAGTCCAAGGAGTTCCACACTGTGGAACATGTCAAAGGGCTGCTAGGAAGAAGAACAGTAGAGACCAAGAAGAATCCAAGGATCAGCACCAAGAGCATCCTGATGAATGTGAGCAGTTCTGGTAGCAACATGTCCATGAGAAGAACAAGGCTGGTCTCCATGGATCACACCAAGGAGGACTCATCAGAGGAAGGAGAAGCATCCAACGGTCCAACATGGTGAAGCTGGGAATGTGATGCTTTGGGCTGTTTTTGGGAAGCCTGGTCAAAGGAAACGGCATCAGGAGGAAAGATTGTGGAGGAGAACATCAGGTGGTCTGCAGAAGAACTGCTCCTTGGGCAGCATTGGAGCTTCCAACAAGACGATGATGAGGAACATGGAGCCAAAGTGGTGAAGAGAAAACAATGAGAAGATCCAGACCTGAATCCATCCAGAATCTGTGGAGGAACTGAAGAGCAGAGTGATGGAGAGGAAGCCTTCAAAGAGCTGGAGATGGACACTTGGAGGAACTAAATCCCAGTGGAGACCTGCAGAAAGACTGTTAGACACTAGAACTACTGATGGACTGATGGAGGAGATGAAGACTCTGATCACTGAAGAACAGGAGGAACAATCAGTCTGGACAAAAACATCTAAAACACAACTTCTGATTGAGTTTGTTTCTGTCATTTGCAGCCAGAAGAAACCTGTTGGTCAATTAAAAAGTTGCTTTAAATCTAAAAATAGAAATGTGAGATTCAACAAAGTTTACTGGAGAAACACAATAAGGTGTCTTTCTGCAAAACTTCGTCTGAAATATAATTTAGAGAAATCTGCTGATTATGAAGTGTTTCTTCTGTTATTTAGTGATTTCATTTCCTGATTTCAAAAAAAAGAGAGAACTAAATAATAAAAACATGTGATTAAAACCTCAATGGAAAATTATAAACTTTTTTATTTGCTGTGACTGTAGCATCAGACTGAATGAGGTTTCAGCTAAATGAACCCATAAACACACACATTAACACACATTCTGATACTTTCAGTCTTACTGTTGTACAGAGCTGGGTGGAATATTTTGTCATTTTCAGAGAAATTCGAGCAGCAGCAGATGTCGTCTGTATTTCATTCTTGCTCAGCCAGTGGAAATTTGACCAACATTATTAAACATCAGATTCCACTCAGCAGCAGCAGCTCTGAGAGAAGAGATAAACAGGCTGAATGCAGCAGGTTTACTGTAACTCTGACCTGCTGCGACGTGCAGAAACCTGCACACATGTCAACAGGTTTTCTGTCGAATGAGGCTGAGCTTCTGATGCCAGCGATGCATCTTCTGGTTTCTGCTTCATGTCGATTAAACTGCTGACAGACAAAGATTTGAATCTTCTCAGCAGAGTTTTTTTTTTTTTTTTAATCTGCTTCCTGGCAGCAACTCTAAGTGGAACATTATAACCATCACCTACATATGTAGAAGAGATTATTGAAATGAGACCGCAGCTGTTTACAATAACTAAAGGCTTAATTCTGACTTTAGAGGCTAAAGTTGAGACAAACAGGAACAAACGAGTCATCGGCTTCTGCAGAATAAAGCTGATTATCATATTTTCCTGCCCATTAACATGTTCATCTGCATGGCTGCACATGTTTCCATGCCAGGGGCAGCTTTTATCTCAGCTTCAGTGGAGCTGATTCACCGGCAGCTCAGGAAACTAAGACCACCTGAAGTCCCTGAACAGCTTCTACTGCAGGGTTTAAATGTGTTTCATGTTCAGGTGGAGGAGATGAAACGATGAGGAAACTCTGTGAGAACAAACAACTCTGAGCTTTCAACCCCCGCGCTCCAGGAGAATCTGCATCTACCCATCAGAATTATCTCATCTATGTTCAAATAGCAGCCGAAAGTCGAAGATTTGATCATTTTTCTTCTGTTATATCCACAATATGTGGTTACAAAACTAAAGAAAGGAGAAAGAGATGAAAAAACAACAAAAACAAAAGATAAAATGACCCCAAAGAGACAAAACTGTCACAAGGAGATATATGGCCCTAAAGAGACAAAAAACAAGAAAAACAAAACACAAAATGACACAAAACAAGAAAAACAAAACACAAAATGACCCAAGAGACAAAAAACCCACCAAAAACAAAACACAAATTGACCCAAAAGAGGTGAAAAAACAAGAAAAACAAAACACAAATTGACCCTAAAGAGACAAAACTGTCACAAGGAGAAGCAAAATGACACAAAACAAGAAAAACTAAACACAAAATGGGCCCAAAATAACACAAAACAAGAAAAACAAAACACAAAATGACCTCAAAGAGACAAAACCGTCGCAAAGAGACACAAAATGACATGAAAGAAGAAAAACTAAACACAAAATGGCCCCAAAGAGACAAAAAACACCTGAAGCCCCCGAACAGCTTCTACTGCAGGGTTTAAATGTGTTTCATGTTCAGGTGGAGGAGATGAAACGATGAGGAAACTCTGTGAGAACAAACAGCTCTGAGCTTTCAACCCCCGCGCTCCAGGAGAATCTGCATCTACCCATCAGAATTATCTCATCTATGTTCAAATAGCAGCCGAAAGTCAAAAAATCTGATAACTTTTCTTCTGTTTTCACAGTTTGCAGCTGATAAATGCGTTCATGTTGCAGTTGTAGTTTTAAATCACAGAGTCGAGTGAAACCTGTAGAAGCCGTCAACAGTTAAATATCCACAATATGTGGAGACAAAACTACAGAAAGGAGGAAAAACTGCCCCCAAAGAGACAAAAAAAGCAACAAAAACAAAACACAGAATGAACCCAAAGAGACAAAACCGTCACAAGGAGACACAAAATGACACAAAACAAGACAAACAGAAAATGATCAGAAATAAACAAAACTGTCTCAAAATCACATAAAACAACCAAAATGAGACACAAAACAACAGAAACAGAAACTGTCATATGGATTCAAGAGTCTCCTCAAACACACTGAAAAAAATATCAAACACACAAAGAACGACACAGAACGAATAAAATAAACTGTGTGAAAATGAATACGTTTAATCTGCGTTTTAACTCAGTGGTACAGTGGCATGTTAATGGTCTGGAAAATCTACCGTGGGCTAAAAACTCTGAAAGTCTGAGTCATTTATCAGACTAATTATGTAAATATATGTAAAATCGATGAAATATTCATCAAGTTGAGCTCCTTGAATGTGAAGTTTTGCTGCTTTTCACTTAATTCTGAAAGTTTTACAGTTAAATTAACAACAAACAGACAAACTATGTAAAGGAAAAAAGCAGGTTTAAACTGTAAAATATTTATTCTCTTGATGATTTTTTTAATTAAATGAACACAGAATTATTAGTATCTAAATCTCAGATTTTAGATATAAAATACTTTATTTAGCAGGATTAAAGCGTTGGTTTTTTGTCTCTTTGGAGTCATTCTGTGTTTTGTTTTTCTTGTTTTATATATGATATGATATGATTTCTTTATTTTCGCATCATGCACAGAAGTGTGCCCAATCCTCATGGGTTTACAAGACACCAGTATGCTAGCATTGCAGTAATACATCCAAAACACACATTATTCTGCTGCTCAGTTCTCAAACTAAACATGTTGCCTGGCAAAGAAATTCTGCCATGAAAAGGTTCCCCTTCTAAACATAACTCTAGTTTTCATGGCCATCCAACCAAGAGAAATCAAAATAAACACAGGACATCCTACTGTAATGTACCTCCCTGATATCCTCATATAGAGAACAGTAAAACATAAAATAACACATCAAACAAAGTGTGCCGTTCTCTGGAGCAGCAATAAACCTCCCAGTCTCTAAAGCTAATGCTTCCTGAGTGTTGCCGTGCACTCAGGTTCCACACCGTATCTGTCCTTTATAAGACAATAAGTTTGTAATTTTGGTTTATACTAAATATCAACAGACCATTTTTCTCTAAGCCTAAGGAACATATTCCTCCTCATCACCTGAATATCACAGAATAACCTGTTATCACAAATAAATGATGAGTTGTTCAAATGAAATACAGATTTTTAGCTCATTAGCCCAGGGTTGACCGTTGGAGATGTCCCAATTAAATGTTTTTTTGTGATTCTCTGATTCTTTGGACATTTTTTTGTCATTTTTGTACATTTTCAAAAGCTATAAACTCAAGCAGGCTAACCCCGAGAGAGCTGAAATTTGTCCAGGATGTACACCAGTCATGGGTGATCAAAAGTTATCAAATTGCTCAGCAAAAATCTGAAGGCGTAGAAATCGTGACCAGCGGAATGTGGCCATTGTGGATGTTTCACCGTCAAACAGGAAGTGCTGTCTAACTACCCTCTACATGCTCCAATCTGCCTCAGACTTTACATTTGTGATCAGAATCCAGTCATAATCACATCCATAGGCCGAAATACACTCTCAGTTGCAGTGTCAGCTCGTGGACACACGTGGGAAAGCCGAGCCACAAGGATGCGAGGACCCAACCGACACTGCTTGCAGCTTTAATTAGACCCATACCCCTATAGCTAAGAGGCAGCTTGGGGTCATTTCTTGTATGCTTAGGAATAGGTTTTATAACAGGTTTCTGCCAGTGTGTAGGAAATGTGCCACTGTCAGGGCAAGACTGGAACAGTTCATGTAACACAGTGAATGATGTCCGCAACTTTAGAATTTCATAGGAAACTTCATCATCATTTATATTTGTGTTGATGTCTCTGTTACTGTAATAAAAATTCATCTCCTCTGTGGTCCACATTCATCTGTTTACAATAAATGACGCACAAAACAGCACCAACAACACAACGGTCCTCAATGAAATAAGAGCTCTAGAGCTTCATGGTGCTCTGCTCTCTGATTGGATGAAATATCTGTAATATTTAGGTTAATGAATGATGTTAATCTTCTAATGAGGTTTCTGTTTTCTGACGACAAGGAAACAGATCAACGAGAAAGGGGGAGATGATTCACCTTCATGAACATCCATCATAGCACCTCAGGCTAACCAGCTAACTAACCGGCAGCTGCTCGGTTTCACAGAAACCTGCAGAAGTTCTGCGAAGAGGAACCAGAACGGCTCGGAGAACATCAGAACTTCACGAAGGAACAACAACAGCTGCAGACCAAACGTGGAGATGTTTCAGAAGAAGAGTTTGACGCAGGAGGAAGCAGGTGAGAGAATCCGAGGGCGGAGGTGGGACTCCCTGCTAGCGTCTGACAGTTTCCAGTCACATGACGAGGAACCACCAGACGCCCACAGCTGCTCATAAAACCAGAAACACCACAGACGCTGCAGCAGAAGGAAGGAACTCACAGACGCTCAACGTTTCCACCAAAACAGAAGCATGAGGCTACCGGAGCTCCTCTGTGGGGGGATCTTCCTCTTCTTCTTCATCTCAGGTAACCTTCATCCTCACACCGAGGTGCACCGACCTTCAGGTTCTTATGAGTTTTCTGAGGAAACTTGATGTTTCTGCTGCAGATGTTCGCCCTGAGAAGGTGGAGGTTCTGGTCGCCGCCGGTTCTCAGGCGGTTCTTCCCTGTAAATGCCGCAGTTTGTCCTCAGATTCGGCCATCATCTGGAGTAAAGAACGTGGAGGGTAAGAAGTTAGAGGAGCTTCAAACCAGGCAGAAGGATTCACAGAAACATCTGGATTTGATCTTCTTTTAAAGTCCAGCTTCAGTCTAATAGTCTTTAAAACATGATGGAGCTTTAAAATCTAAAACACCATCTAAAGGCTGAGGAATTAATAAAACCGCAGACTTTAACGCGTTATCTGTCCAGAGTCTTACAGTATTTATGTACAGTGGATAAATTCAATTAAATAATTTCTAATAACATTTTATTTCCTGTACAGGGATTTATTTTGATTCAATATGCTGTTGTTTTGTTTCTCTCTTGAGAATGAGATCCCATGTCTCAATGAGATTACCTGTATAAATAAAGGTTAAAAAAAATTAAAAATTAAAAAAAAGTATATTTTAACTTCATTTCATATATAGTGGCTGAATTATATAAAATAAAATAAAATTTAGTTTAACCTAATTTAATTTAATATAATACATTTTAACTTCATTTCATGTACAGTGGCTTAATTATATAAAATAAAATTTTGTTTAATTTAATTAAATTTAATTGCTTGTATAGTATTTACTTTAATTTAATACATAATTGAAATTATTTAAGTTAATATATTTTAACTTCATTTCATATATAGTGGCTGAACTATATAAAATAAAATAAAAATTGATTTTGATTTAATTTGATTTTGTGTATTTTAACTTTATTTCATGTACAGTGGCTTAATTATATAAAATAACATTTAGTTTTATTTAATTTAATTTAGTTTAATTTAGTATATGTTAACTTCATTTCATGTACAGTGGCTTTATTATAGAAAGTAAAATTTTGTTTAATTTAGTATATTTTAACTTCATTTCATGCACAATGGCTGAATTATGTTAAATAAAATAAAATTTTGTTTGATTCAATTTAATTTTATTTAATTTAGTATATTTTAATTTCCTTTCATGTACAGTGGCCTAATTATATAAAATAAAATTTTGTTTAATTTAGTTAAATTGAACCTTGTAGTATTTAATTTTTTATATTTAAAATTAATTTCATGTAGAGTGGCTGAATTATCAAAAATTAAATATTAATTTAATTTTGTGTACAGCGGTTTGATTTAATTTAATAACATTTTTGATGAGGTCGCTTTGTTTTATTTTTATTTTATTTTACTTTATTTTTTCTATATACTGGCTTTATTTTATTAACTATATTTTACTTTATATATAGTGATTTTACTTAATTTAGTTTTACTTTTATACAGTGGCTTTATTTTATTTTCTATTGGCTTTATATTCTATAATTTTTTTCTTGTTTTAATAAATATTCTTACACGTACATTGTCGATGAGTCAGATGTATTGCTGTAGCGTTAACACCTCACCTGTCCTCACCTGTCCTCACCTGTCCTCACCTGTCCTGTCCCTGCAGCACCGTGTGGAGGAAGCAGCGCAGCGGTCTGCAGTACCGGGGCTCCAGCTGGGCCCAGAAGGGAACCCAGCGGGTCCAGTGTCCTCACCAGCAGTTTGAACGAGGAGACTTCAGCCTGCAGATTGACGCCGTGACCAAGGAGGACGGAGGAACCTACACCTGTATGGTGGACGTCGGACGCTGGGTCACTCAGAGTGTCGTCACACTCAGAGTTCTGACAGGTGAGAAGCTCTCAGTTGTTCAAACCGGCATCCATCTGCACATAGTTGAGGTAGTAAATAAGTTAGGTTTCACTTTTTAACACTTTATAACAGAGAAACCCACCGATGGGTTTGAAAGACGTGTTTTCTTTTTTAAAAAATCACCAAAATGACCCCATTTATCAGCCAAAAACTGTAAAAACAGAATAAGAACCAAAAGATTCTCAACTTTCAGCTGGTCTTTGAACGCACCATGTGCTATCTCTGGTTCCATCAGGAAAATTAACCAAATCTGAGCTTAAATGTGTCTTGTTTTTGTCATCTTGTGTCTCGTTTTTGTCATTTTCTGTCTCCTTTTTGTCGTTTTGTGTTTCGTTGTGTTTTTTATTGTGTCATTATTGTCGTTTTGTGTCTCGTTTTGTCATTTTGTGTCTCATTTTGTGTCTTATTTTGTCGTTTTGTGTCTCGTTTTTGTTATTTTGTGTCTCATTTTTGTCGTTCCGTGTCTCAGTTTTGTGTCTCGGTTTTGTCGTTTTGTGCCTCTTTTTGTCATTTTATGTCTCAGTTTTGTTGTTTTCTGTCTCATTTGTGTCGTTTTGTCTCTTTGTGACAGTTTTGTCTCTCTGTTGTCTCCTCATCCTGTAGATGTTTTTTTTTTTTTGTCTCCATGTTTCCAGACTTTTCCTCTGTAATTATTGGATAATGTTTAAATGAGACACTCAGAATGAAGTGATTTTGGTTTATTTTTCTGATGGGTGGTTCTAAACCTATCAGAAATGTGAAAATCTGATGATTCTTTCTGATGAATCGTGTCATTTTTGCTGATTAGATAACTGGTTCCTGCAGAAGATAACTGGATGATGAAGGATTTGGGTTAATTGTGAGGGTGTTGGTGATTCATCTCTGTCCTCAGTGTCAGTGTCTCCTTCGGTTCCTCTGTGGGGAAACAACGTCTCGCTCGGCTGTGACGTGAGTCCTCGGCCTGACGAAGCTTCTTTCAGGTGGAGGCTGAACGGCAGCCCGTACGTTCCTGGAACCTCCTCAGGCCTCGTGGTGAATGCCAGTCTGAGGCTGTCGGGGAACTGGAGCTGTGAGGTGACGTCTGGAGGCCGACGGGTCGAAGCTTCAGCGCCTCTGACCGTCAGAGGTGAGACTCTGAGCTGGAACCTGAGCCCAGCCTCGGGTTCTTCAGGTTCTAAGCCAGGGGTGTCCAACATGCGGCCCGCGGCCCAAAACTGGCCCTCTGGACGGTCCAATGCAGCCCTCAAAGTGCAGAAATTCCAGAGAAGACATTAACTGCAGATTGTAAATTTGTAAAACTATAAATTTAAAATCATTTCTGGACAAGTTGTTTTAATCATAAAGTAAAATATTTTATTGCTGATTGTTCTTTTGCTGCTTTGTGTGTCATTTTTGTAATATTTTGTCTCGTTTTTGTTGTTTTTTTTCTTTTCTTGTCTGATTGTTGTTGTTTTTATCGTGACTAAATGTTGTGTTCCTTTGTAGACACTCTGTGATCTGTAGGTTGTAATGTGTAAATGATAAACTGAGGCATATTATAGGTGAAATTGAATTTTTCTGAAGAAACTTCAGGTTGTTCATAATGTTTTGTACATTAAATGTGAACATTTGAAGAACATATTTTTTTGCACAAAAACAGAGGAAAAATCTGGAGTTTTATGGATTAAAATGCTGTAATTTAACTGGTCCGGCCCAGTTAAGATCAAACTGGGCTTGAACCGAAATGAATTTGACACCCCTGGGTTAAACACTTGTCTTCGTGCGACAGGAATCCTGCAGCCGTCCAGGGAGGATGCTCGTCTTTACGCTGCCGTCGGTTCTGCCGCTTCGCTGCCCTGCATCTTCTCTCCGGGCCTAAAGCCTTCAGAGTCTCTGTGGGAGAAACTGAAACCCACTTCTCTGTTCAGATCTGCAGTCGACCGACTTCCTGCTTCCTTCTCTTCCTCCTCGTCTCCGGCTCAGCTGCCCTGGGATAAATCCGCCCGTCTGGACCCGGTCGGGTTGGAGGATGAAGGCCGGTACCGGTGTTCTGGTACCGTGGAGGGACAGAGGCTGGCTCGGAACATGAAGCTCATCGTCGCTCAAAGTGCGTTTTATACAGATTCAGTTTGAGCAAAATCCACAAAATCATTTTCTAGAAATGAAATATTTTTACCATAAATCCTCTGAACTTCTGCTGTTTCCTCTCAGTCGTCCAGACGAAGGAAAAAGGTTCTGTGACGCTGAGCTGCCAGCTGAGCGACTCCAGCGACGTCACCAAGTACGACTGGGTCCAGACGACCTCCGACCCAAACGGCACCGAGTCGGTCCGATCCGTCCTGAAGGGGAAGACGGTCAGAATCAGCCCGGAGTCGGAGCAGAACCAGTGGACCTGCCGCTTCTACGGGAAACAAGGAGTTCTGGGAAACATAACGCACCAGGCTCAGCTGATAGGTGGGTTCTGGTTCTGTTCTGCAAAGAAGAACACAAGACTCACAAGAAGGCATGAAGATATAACTTTAGTTCAGCTACAGCAGATGTTAAGAAAATTAAATTCTACCTCCAGCTCAAAAAAGGAACAAAAAACAAGTTGGAAGGTGAAAAGATGGGAAGCAGATGTTTACTGAGGAGGAAGAACAAGAGAATTACCATAAATTACCATAAAAAGACACTAAACAACCACAAAAAGACACAAAGCAATCATAAAGAGACACTAAGCAATCACAAATAGACACAAAATCAACACAAAGACACAAAATTACCACTTTTATGGTCACTAAATGACCATAAAAAGACATAAAATATCACAAAAGACACAAAACAATCATAAAGAGATACTAACCAACCACAAAAAGACACAAAAAGACACTAAACAACCACAAAAAGACACAAAATTACGACAAAATGTCACTAAATTACCACAAAAGGACACAAAATTACCACAAAAAGACACTAAACCACCACAAAAAGACACAAAATTAGCATAAAAAGACATAAAATACCATAAAAAGATCCACAATTACCATAAAGTGATACTAAACAACCATAAAAAGACACAAATTGACCATAAAGAGACACCAAGAAGGACAAGAGACTAAACTAAAATACACTTTTATGAAGTGAGCTTTTCTCTGATGGTTTTTCTGCTGGTTCTCCTGCAGGAGGTCTGACTGGACCTGGTAAATCCTCGGTTCCGTCCCGGAACACGCCTACTGTGGTTGGACTCAGTCTGCTGCTCCTGGTTCTGCTGCTGGTTCTGGCTCAGATGTACAAAAACCACCAAAGGGTAAAAAACTTTTCATACTCGTAGCTTTTTAAAAACTATTATTTTCCTTTGAAGATCAAAAAATGATCGCATTTGTTTCCAGAAAATGTTTTCCATCAGTTTCAGTGGAAACTGAACAATGGCCTGAATTTATATAAGATCATTTCAGAACTGGAGGACATCTGGGCTTCAAAATGTTTGAAAAATAAACCTTCACTTTTACAGTTTTCTGCTCCACATTCATCAATAATAGGTATTGATTGGCTCAGCTTCCACATCAATGGTAGCATTTTTATTCCATGTTTTCTGTGTTGTTTGCTAACCCTACTCTAATCACAGTAACAGGGTTGCTAATCCATGCTAATGTGATCTTTTTCTCAGCAGTAGAAGCTAGATATTTAGCTGCTGTTACTGCTGACCAAGAGGACAAACTGACTGATGGAAAACAGTCCAAAGAATTAGTCTGATCCTGATAATATGAGGTAGAGGGAGACATTCAATCAAGCCTGACAATGTGATGAAAATATGAAAAATAGAAGAGAGGACATAGCTTTGCTCTACCCATTCTGTAGGAACACTGTTGGATGATGGAAACGACAAAAACAGGACATAAAATGATAAAAACAACACAGAAAATGACAGAAACAAGACATAAAACAACAAAAACAAGACAGAAAATGACAAAAACAAGACAGAAAATGACAAAAACAAGACAGAAAACGACAAAAACAAGACAGAAAATGACAAAACATCATCAACAGGAATGTTGTGGGACACGTTCCATGTATGATAATTATTATTTAAAATATTATGTTGATTAAAAAATGTTCCCACAATTACAAGAGACATCAATGAAAAAAACACACAAAAAAAGGAGATTTTAATTTGATTTTAACTGTTTAATTAGAGATTTAGTTTGGTCATCAGGGTGGAGGGACAAGAGGAAAATGTCATTTTAGGAGGAACTCCAGACTTATTTGGTATTTTAAAATATTTTCAAACATTCTTTTCTCCTAGTTTTTTTTAGATATGGTCTCAGGACAAGAACATTTACAACAACTGCATGTTTTAGGATTTGGATTATTTGAAGTTTGATAGGTGGGATGTAAAATGTCCTCAAGTTCTGGAATGATCCATGAATTAAATCCTGTTTCTTATCATGACCTTTGTGTTTCTGCAGAGGAAGAGGATCTTTCAGTATCCTGCTCTGGAGACGATGGTTCATAACATCTCTAATGAACGAGAGGAGAAGAACAGGAACCGAGCCAGGAAATAAAACCACATTAACCCTCGTGTCGTCCTGCAGGTCAAAATTGACCCGTTTTAAAGTTTGAAAATGTGGAGAAAAAAAATTTTCACAGTGAAACTTCTGATGTCCACATTTTCAACATTTTTGGGAAATGTTTGAACATTTTTTTGCTGGAAAAAAAGAAATGTTAAAAATGTTCTTAAAGAAAACAGAAGTTTTACTGATATATATGGAATCACTTTATATATTTTTAGGATTTTTTTAAGAAGATTTTTACTCATTTTTTTGAAAATATTTACAAGAATTTTCTTGCCATTTTTTTTTTTTTAAATAAAACTTTTAAGGGAAACTTTAAAGGAATTATTGAAATTTTCTTCCTGAAGGTTTTGCAAATTTTCAGAAATTTGGGGATTTTTTTTGCTGATGTTTGGATTTTTTTCAGACAAGGATTTTTGGTTTTTTTGGTGCCTGTAAATGAGGACAACAGGAGGGTTAAAGTTGATTTTCTATTATGTTGCAGCTTGTTGGGAGATTTAATTTTGCACAGTTTTGTAAATATTTCACAGCAGAAGATGTAGCAGCTGTTTCACCGTTTTAACCGAATAAAGATGTAAATATTTCAGCTGTAAATATTTGAACCATTTAATTGCATATTTACCAAATGTTTCTGAAATAAAGTGCTTTGAACAGAAATAAATCTGGTTTAATTTGTTATTTACAGTCTGAATCCCTCTGGGCTTCATCTCACATATAAATAAAACACACCGATTTAGAAAAACACTAAAAAAATACTGTACTATTTTACATTAATTACAGATTTATGTTCAGTTTGTTGTGTGGAAACTGCAGTCCATCAGCTAGTTTGAGTTTTAACTTCAGGTTTCTACACCTGACAACACTCTCCTTCCTCAAAAGGTTCCTCCAGGTTCCACAGCACCAGTGATCGGCTGATTTCCTCCAGAAGACCTTCGTGTCCGGGATGAAGATAAGCTATGACCTCGTCATCGTCGAAGCACCAGCCGGACCAGTCGACGTTCACACCGTCCGCAAACATCACGCTGGAACGCAGAGAGACGCAAACGTTACGGCAAACCGGCCAGTTTCAAGTAAAATTATGCAGAAATGGACGGTTTAATGACAACATTTGAATTACTGATGAATTAGTCACTTAAACACTGCAGATTGTAAATAAATAAAGTATCTGTCGATCACATTTGTTTTAATAATCCTAAACTTATCAAACGACTGTGATACTGTGATTCAGCAGACCATACCTCCATAGAGAGACACTAAACAACCACAAAAACACACAAAGTTACCACAAAAAGTCTAAATTACCATCAAAAGACACAAAACAATCATAAAGACTCACTAAACAACCACAAAAAGATGCAAAATTACCATAAAGAGACACTAAACAACCACAAAAACACACAACATTACCATAAAAGGTCACTAAATTACCATAAATCATAAAATGACAGTAAAATATCATGAAGGAAAACATTGATCGCAGTTTTATTTCTGTCTTTTTCTCCGAGTGAAACTGACTGTCCACTGGGGTGGATGTTCTTCATCTGTGGGTTTATTCTGTTATCAGGGCTCCATTTTACTGAAAAACACTCATATTCTGTTGGAATTATTACCTGAAAACATTTTGAAACTAAACTGTGAATTACTGAGCTCAGCAGACAGATTTCAGTAATAAACTGGGAGGTTTCTGCTCATATCCGTTAAACTTTTACCTGTCTGATTTCTGGTTTTTATCACTCACAGCCTGATTTATGCAGTATTTTGTTCACAAAAACTTAGAGAAATGGATTCTTGTCCGTTTTCTGATTTATGGAGCAATAAAAGAAATATTCAGAATCCCTTCTGTAAAAACAGTTTCAGGTTTTAGATTTCTGTGCTGTAAATTGAAGCAAATTAGTGCATTTCGAAGAAGATGAGAAATCAGTTGCATCTTTAATTTTCACTCATTCACTACAGAGTCACCATCAGAAACAATTACAGAAACAACCTGGACATCTGGAGGCAGTTTTTTAGAACTAATGCATGAAAATGTGAAACGTTCTCTGAGATAAAAAGCTGCATCTGTCGTGTCAATGAGGACGTTGTGGGTAGAAATGCTCTAATGTGAAGTTTCCATTCTCACAGAACAAAGTGAGCAGAAAAGTCATCTCAGTAGCAGCTTCAAATTCCACCGAACAAACAGAATCTCATTTCAATACCGAAGCTGTGACGGCTTAAATAGGTTTACAATCAAAGTAGTAAAACACTGAGAAAAGACTGCATATTGACTGTTATTTAAAGGGTTTAAAGTGAATAAATGAATCTTCAGTGTCGCCTGTCTGCAGCTGCTTAACCTTCATGTTGTCCTGTGAGTCAAATTGACTCGTTTTAAAGTTTGAAAATGTGGGAAAAAAATATATTTTCACAGTGAAACTTCTGATGTCCATATTTTCAACATTTTTGGGAAATTTCTGAACATTTTTTGGTGGAAAAAAAGAAATGTTAAAAATGTTTAAGAACATTCACAAAAAAATCAACCAAAATCCAGCGAAATTCGCTGGATTTTGGTTGATTTTTATGTGAATGTTCTTAAAGAAAATATTAGAAGTTTTACTGATATATATGGAATCATTTTAGATATTTTTAGGATTTTTTTTGGAAGATTTTTACTCATTTTTTGAAAATATTTACAAGAATTTTCTTGCCAAATTGGGGGATTTTTTTTTTTTTAAATAAAACTTTTAAGGAATTATTGGAATTTTCTTCCTGAAGGTTTTGAAAATTTTCAGAAATTTGGGGAATTTTTTTGCTGAGTTTTGGATTTTTTTTCAGACAAGGAAACAATATTTTTTTGGTGCCCGTAAATGAGGACAATAGGAGGGTTAAAGAAGTCATCCATGGTGCTGCTGAATATATTTCTGTTCATTAATCTCTAAAATGTAAATGAAGCTTAAATAAAACCAGTGTCTCTAAAGCTGAGCTCAGTAGAAAGTTTGATGCTGCAGATGTTTCTGTTTCCTCCTAATTATCTGGTTTTACTCAGCGGTGGAGATTCAGACTGATGGAGACTAACCAGAGAGGTTAACTAAGTTAATGATCAGTCAGATGTAAAGTTTAGAAATGAAACACCAGCTGCATGTTTTATCGGCTGGATCGCTGACGAAAACAACCACTTAAAAGTTTGGACATGTCTTCTCATTCAAAGTCTTTTCTGTATTTTTTTTTTTTACTACTTTCTACATTGGAGATTGTCAATGAATACATCAGAACTATGAAGCAACACATATGGAATTATTTAGCAAATAAACAGTTTTGCAATAACTCTAAACATGTTTTAGGTTTTAGATTCTTCAAAACAGCCACCCTTTGCTTTGATTACTACTTTGAGTGAAGCTCAAGTGAGGTAGTCACCTGGAATGGTTTTCACTTCACAGGTGTGTCTTGTCAAGGTTCATTTGTGGAATTTCTTGCCTTATTAACCCTCCTGTTGTCTTCATTTACAGGCACCAAAAAATATTTTTTCCTTGTCTGAAAAAAATCCAAAAATTCAGCAAAAAAATTCCCCAAATTTCTGAAAATTTGCAAAACCTTCAGGAAGAAAATTCCAATAATTCCTTTAAAGTTTCCCTTAAAAGTTTTATAATAATAATAATAATAATAATAATAATAATAATAATAATAATAATAATAATAATAATAATAATAATAATAATAATAATAATAATAATAATAATTTGGCAAGAAAATTCTTGTAAATATTTTCCAAAAACGAATAAAAATCTTCCAAAAAAATCCTAAAAATATCTAAAGTGATTACATATAATATACACAATTCTTTTTTCCACCAAAAACTGTTCAAAAATTTCCCAAAAATGCTGAAAATGTGGACATCAGAAGTTTCACAGCGAAAATCTATATTTTTTTCTCCACATTTTCAAACTTCAGAACGGGTTAATTTGACTCACAGGATGACACGAGGGTTAATGGGGTTGGGACCATCAGTTGTGTTGTGCAGAAGTCATTTTGGTCCACAGTTGACAGCTCTATCTGACAACTGTTAGAATCCATATTATGGCAAGAACCAATCAGCTAAGGAAAGAGAAATGACAGTTCATCATTACTTTAAGAACTGAAGGTCAGTCTGTCTGGAAAATTGGAAAAACTTTGAAGGAATCATCAAGGAACCATTTAGAAACTACCCAGGAACCTACAAGGAAGTCCATCATTACTTTAACACATGAAGGTCAGTCCATCAGGAACATTTCAAGAACTTTGAATGAATCCTCAAGGAACCATCTAGGAACTACCTAGAAACCTACTAGGAACCATCTAGGAACACTAGGAATCTACCTACCTTTCTACCTACCTACCTGTCTGGCTGTCTGTCCATCCGTCTACCTATCTATCTATCCATCCATCCATCCATTCATCCATCCATCCACTAGTCTACCAGTTACCAGGTTCCTCCACTGACCTGTTCCTCTTGTCGTCTTCGTCTCCGTCCACCAGCTGTTCCTTCCATCCTTTGCTGACGGTTAAAGCTCGGTGTCTCTGAAGCTCCACCTCCTGCCATTCAGTGTCTCGGTCTCCTTCGCTTGGTGGAGGAGAAGGTGTGGTGGAGAAGGAAGGTGATGGAGGATACCTGGACCTGGGATGGACCGTCTTGACATTCCTGTCCCTCTTTATTGCCCCCCGGTCCCTGTCCCTGGCTCTCTCCAGGAGGCCCTTCAGAGGTGAGGGCTGCTTGCTACAGTTGTATCCAGGAGTAGGTGTGTCCTCTGGATGCTGAGGAGCAAACAGGCTGCCAGAGGGCTGATGGAGTCCTCTTTCTATGATGATGTTGGGGATGGAGGCGCTTCTCTGGGTCTTCATTTTGGGCCTCTCGGTCTGGAGGTTCCGATCTGGCAGCTCCGGTTCAGAGTTGATGTGTAGATCTGCAGAGGTTCTGTCGGTCACGTTCCAGAACATCCCCTGCTTGGGCTTCAGGGAGCTCAGCTTCAGAACCCGATGTGTTTCTGAGCTGCTGGAGGGCAACGAGTTCCTCTTCATGCTCAGGTTAGACTCTGAGTCCGAGTTGGAGGACAGGTAGCTGTTGGAGGAGGTCCAGGTCTGTCTCTGGACGAACCGATTGGACATCCGAGCTGATGGACTGTGACTGGTGTTGACCAGCCTCTTCCTCCGTAACCCTGGAGACCGAAGGTTCTTGGAGAAGCTCCAGGCGTCTGGAGATGATTCCACATCTCCAGACTGAGGATTCATCTCCCTGGAAGCTGCTGGCTGGTGATGAAGCTGTGAAGTGTTTTCATCTGTTGGGTAGTCCACATCTGGAAGAGCTCCAACCATCAGCTGGTGTGTTGCAGTTGTGTTGTATTTCACTGGATGTGCAGCGGTTCTGTGGGTGAAATGGTTCAGGTTCGGTGCAGATTGGACTTGGTGGTTCCAGGTCACATTTGGCTGATTTGTTATCTGAGATTCGACCACTCTTGCTTCGTCCTCCTGTTGGTTCCTCAGCTCTCCTCTCACTCCCATCTCTATCCACTCACACCCTCTGAAGTCCTCCTGTCGAACCAAAATGCGGTTCTGTTCTTTTTTACGGAGACTGTTGCTGGACTGGGAGCGCCAGAACGGTGCTCCGGTGTCTTTAGAGGGAACCTCGTCTGGAGGTTCTGCCTCTTTGGACCCGTTTATTGACGGAGTTATCAGTTCATCAGTAAGCTTCTTCACAAACGTTCCTGATGGACGTCTGACAGGTTCTTCTTCTCCTTCTGTCTCCACATCGTCTATCTTCAGATCTGGAACTGCTTTGGACTCTGGTTGGTGTATTTTCAGATTCTCCAGCTTGTTGTTCTCCTTCTGCCTCAGGTTCCTTAGAGTTCCCTGAAGATGGAAGACAGAGATTAAAAAGCTTTCAATCACTTTGTAATTCTGTGATTCAGGTGAGAACCAATAAGAACTCTTCCAGATGTTTTTATCAGAGTTCCATTTATCAGAGTTCCACCACAGGAGGAACTTTGCAAAACTTATTTTTCCATCCAGAAGTTGCTGGGTTCTTCCAAACCAGACTGATACTGTTGTGATGTTGAAAGTGGAACCACACTAGAACCTTATCAAAGCGGTAGTTGGTACCTTGGCCTGGTGGATGGTGGAGACCCAGGTGGAGCAGCTCTCTGAGGTGCTGGAGACCAGGATGAGGACGTTCATGACACTCTGGAGCTCTCCAACCTCCACCAGAACAAAAGAATCTGACAGAACCAGAGGAACAGTTCAGTTAGTATCTGTCCAGACTGAATGGAAGTGTTCTCTAAGTGGTCTATAAGAAGGTTCTGCTCACAGCCGTCTTTCAGAGCGATGCAGTTGGTTCTGTCGAGGGCCACCGGAGGTCGGACCATCTTCAGACGTTCTCCTTTCTTCTGCACTTTGGTCAGTAGAAGAACATCAGAGAACAGTAGAGCCACGACCTCCAGCTGCACCAGCACCAGAGGAAACAACAAGTCAGACGTGATGTTCTACAGAGAATTAATGTTAATGTTCTACAGACTAACGTTCTTGAGTGTATAAATGTTAATTTTCTACAGACTAATGTTTCACAGAGAAAAAATGTTGATGTTCTGCAGACAGTAAACATGTTCTGCAGTACCAGCAGCTGTGCTCACCTTACTGTCCTTCCTGCCTCGGACCTTCAGGTTCTCCTCCAGCAGCAGCTTCCGGACCACGTCAGGTCCGGTTCCTCTGATCGGACAGGTGAGGTCGAACCTGCAGAGTTCTCTGACGTGCTGACAGCAGACAAAGAACACACACAATAACAACAAAGACACACACAATTACAACAGACACACACTGTAGACACACACTCGTGTTACCTTGTCGATCTCCTCGCTGATTCCTTCCACCTCGTAGCCCTCGACCCTCTGAGCTGAGATGGACAGAGCAAGTTCCTCATCCTTCAGCCGGAGGTAGTCGTTGATGCTCTCCAGGAAGCTGTTCACACTGGTCAGCTGCAGGAGACAATGAATCAGAATCAGACACTATAAAACTGTTCACATTGGTCAGCTGCAGGAGACAATGAATCAGAATCAGACACTATAAAACTGTTCACACTAGACAGCTGCAGGAGACAATGAATCAGAATCAGACACTATAAAACTGTTCACACTAGACAGCTGCAGGAGACAATGAATCAGAATCAGACACTATAAAACTGTTCACACTGGTCAGCTGCAGGAAACAATGAATCAGACACTGTAAAACTGTTCACATTGGTCAGCTGCAGGGAACAATGAATCAGACACTGTAAAACTGTTCACATTGGTCAGCTGCAGGGAACAATGAATCAGAATCAGACACTATAAAACTGTTCACACTAGACAGCTGCAGGGGACCCTGAATCAGACCCTGTGTGTGTGATGATGATGCCCTCACCATGCCTCGGACTGCGTCCTGTATGTGGGGGTCCTGGCTGTTCTTCAGCACGGCCATCAGCAGCAGCGGGTACTTGGTGATCCTCTGGTGGGGTTTAGCCTGCATGTCCCCGAGTCGCATCCGCTCACACTGGGAGTGAGTCTCCACCCACTGACACACACACACACACACACACACACACACACACACACACACACACACACACACACACACACACACACACACACACACACACACACACACACAACAGACACACGCACGTACACACACACGCACGCACACACGCACGTTATTAAATTTTGTTCTATTTTTTAACAGACAAATGACTGAAATCTTTCAAGCTCTGGATTTAAAGCGGCTGGAAGTGTTCGGTATCCATGGAGACATGTCAGGTGATCGGTAACCATGGAGACATGTCAGGTGTTCGGTAACCATGGAGACGTGTCAGGTGTTGACTACAGACTTTAACATCGGCGTTTCTGCTCGGTGCTTTTACAAACAGTCCTGTCTGCTGTTTGTCGGCGAGCCCAGAGCTTTGACGAATAAAAACAGAAGTGACGAAAGAGGAACTAAAACTAACACAACAGCACAGAGTGTTTGTTTGTGTGACCCTGGAACTCCCACCAGGTATCACTTCCTGCTAGCCCAACAGACACACAATCACTACAAAGACATGCAACATAAAGACTTGCGGAAACACTGCAGAGACGCACAACTAACGAGAAAGACCTGCAGAAAGACAACAAAGACACACAAAATGACTGCAAAGGCATGCAAAAAAGCAACTCCAAACACACACAAATCCTCAAATATGTACAAAACAACAACAAAGACACACAAAAAAACTGCAAATCTACAAAAACCAACTACGAATACACACAAAACAAATACAAATATGCACAAAACAGCTACAAAGATATGCAACAAAACAAATACAAATGCACACAAAACTAGAAATATGAACAAAACAACAACAAAGACACACAAAACAACTACAACAGTTTGCAAAAACACTATTGAGACACACAATTAAATAGAACGACATGCACAAAGACACACTAAACAACTACAAATGTGCACAAACCACCTATGAATACACACTAAACAACTACAAATCTACACAAACCAGCTATGAATACACACTAAACAACTACAAAGACACACAAAACAACTACAGATATGCAAGACATGCAAAAAACTACAAATCTGCACAAACCAACTACAAATACACACCAAGCAACTACAAAGACATACAAAAAGACACACAAATAAACAGCAGGCACACAAAAAACTAGAACTACGAAATACACACTAAGCAACTACAAAGACATGCAAAAAGACACAAAACAACAACAGACACACAAAAACTACAAATCTACACAAATCGACTACGAATACATACCAAACAACTACAAAGACATGCAAAAAGACACACAAAACAACAAAAAAGGCTTGCAAAAACACGATACAGACACAATCAAATAGAAGGACATGCACAAAGATGCATACAACTGCAGATGTGCACAAACCAGCTACGAATACACACTAAACAACTACAGAGACATGCAAAAAGACACACAAAACAGCTAACAAAGACACAAAACAAGAACAACATGATTGATAAGAACCTTCCTGCTGTTAATTGTCCAGTCTGAGTGTGTAACTGTTACACTATGAAACCTGGTTAACACACAAAGGCAACACAACTCTGTTCACTGTGTTGCGTTGTGTTGTGTTTGTGTGTTAAAACAACACAACTGTTCACTGTGCTTGGGTCCAGACTCTCCTGAGTTCTGCTCAGCCTCAGCTTCAGCTTTTCCCAGAAGCGTTCTGCTTTCGGTTCTGAATCATCTGCTGCAGACGTCGGTGAATGTTTGGTTTCACCCACAGACTCATGAAAACACTCAAACCGCTGCATTCCACTCAGCTGCTAACTGGGTCACAGAGCTCTACGCTCTGATTGGCTGCTGCTGCTGCTCACCTGGACGTAGGTGAGGAAGTGGGCGTTGCTCTCGGTCTGCCGGCCGGCTGAATTCCAGGTTGTTCTCTTCCTCCCAGCAGTAGAGCTGATAGGACGAGAAGCGCTCGTGGAACTGAGAACAAACAGAAGCGGAAGGATTAAAGAGGAACACGAAGGAAAGTTTACTTTAGTTCTGATTAAACTAAACGTTCCTCCAGTTAATCCTCCTGTTAGGGTCGTTTCTCAGGAACAGCAATGATGTCCCTGGGTCATGTTTAATTATCCAAAAATGGTAGAAAGCCAAAAAAAAAAATCCCAGTAAGGACGATGTATATTTCATTGTTAACTCAATTTTAATCAATATTTAGTGCGGTGGTGTTCTTTAGCTCTCACAGGTCAGGGTTCAGTGAAGATAATTCACTCATTTTTCATAAAAGATGCATGTTAAAACTTTTTTTTAATGTACACTACCAGTCAAAAGTTTGGACACGCCCTCTCATTCAATGGTTTTTCTCTATTTTTACTACTTTCTACATCGCAGATTCTCACTGAAGGCATCAAAACTATGAATGAACACATATGGAATTATGTAGTAAACAAAAAAGTGTGAAATAACTATTTTAGATTCTTTCAAGGAAAGGAAGACCAAGAGTCACCTCTGCTGCTGCGGATAACTGGTTACTGGATACTGGTTTAATTGATTCCAAGAAGGCATTCAATTCAATTAACACAAACAAAATGTTCCAGATTCTACTAACTCTATTGTTGAAGCAATAAAAGTTATGCATGTCCACACTTCTGTAGTCAAGACTCCTGAGGGCAACGCAGACACCGGAATACTTCAAGGAAACCCTCGAGCGCCTTTCATCTTCATCATCGGCTTGGACTATGCACTGAGGAATGCAACAGTGCCCTCCGATGGTCTGACTCTAAATCGTTGTCAAAGCAGAAGATGCCTTGAAGAAGTCCTCCCAGAACTTGCATTTGCAGATGATGTTGCCCTCCTGGAAACTCAGTGAAGCAGAAGACGGGTAGATCGAGAAACAAGACAGATTGGACTCTTCCTGAATGCTGGAAAGACGAAGTTCATGCACCTCAACCCAACATCTGAGGAGACATTGCATGCACTACATGGGTCAGAAACTGAAATAGTTGATGATTTCCTGTATGTTGGAGGCAACACCAACACGGCACATGATATAGAAACAACAATTGGTAAAGCTTGGGGAGCATTGCACTCTCTGTCAACAATATGGATATCTACAATTAAAACGACACCAAAATGAGAGTATTCAAGACGTCAATAGAATCCATCTTGCTCTATGGATCCGACTCCTGGTCATTAATGAAGACACTCTCAAAAAGAATTGATGGGACCATTCCACCAGATACCAGAATGTTTCAGATGGTACAAAACTTCTCCTGGAAATCACACCTCACCAACAAGTCGCTGTATGGCCCACATCCAGCCTTGTCAAGCATCATCAGGCAAAATAGACTAGTCCTGGATGGACATGTGGTGAGACACAATGAAGCTGCTGGTCGTTGTTATGGAAACCAGATGCTATCAGAAGGGCTGGCAGGCCTAGCAAAACATTAAGGAAGGTGATAGAAGAAGACACTGGTCTGGAAGGCAAAGAACTTTTGACTAATTCCGTCGGATGCAATTGACTTGACTTGAATTCAGTCAGTCAGTCCACTATTGAATTATCTCCAACTACTTTGATAAATGATTAATCAGTTTGATTAATGCTGTAATAAAAACAGTCTAAATTCTGTGATTGCAGCTTCTTCAATGTGACTATTTTCTGCTTTCGATGACAGTAAACTGAAGATCTTTGGACTAAACAAGACATTTCATCCACATTTTTCTCCTTTTTCTGACCAAACAGCCCGACTGTTCTGATTTTTTTGTGTTATTTTTGTGCGAGTCAACATCTTCTAGATGCACAAGTAGATTTTTGAAAACGTTAACCTGCTATGTAGCGTGTGAATGCAGCCGTCAGATAAATGCGGTGCAACAACACCTCATATTTAGCAATGATTTTCTGCTGAAATGTAGGAAATAAAATCGCCTCCACACATTCTGGACGTATCTGAGTAAATAAATTCACACCTCCAAAACAAACAGGTTCAGGAAGCCACAGAGCCGAGAGTAATCAGTTACTGTCAGAGTAGGTATTAGAGTAATCAGTTACTGTCAGAGTAGGTATTAGAGTAATCAGTTACTGTCAGAGTAGGTATTAGAGTAATCAGTTACTGTCAGAGTAGGTATTACAGTACTCAGGTAGTGTCAGAGTCGGTATTAGAGTAATCAGTTACTGTCAGAGTAGGTATTAGAGTAATCAGTTACTGTCAGAGTAGGTATTAGAGTACTCAGTTACTGTCAGAGTAGGTATTAGAGTAATCAGTTACTGTCAGAGTAGGTATTACAGTACTCAGTTAGTGTCAGAGTCGGTATTAGAGTAATCAGTTACTGTCAGAGTAGGTATTAGAGTAATCAGTTACTGTCAGAGTAGGTATTAGAGTAATCAGTTACTGTCAGAGTAGGTATTACAGTACTCAGTTAGTGTCAGAGTCGGTATTAGAGTAATCAGTTACTGTCAGAGTAGGTATTAGAGTAATCAGTTACTGTCAGAGTAGGTGTTAGAGTACTCAGTTACTGTCAGAGTAGGTATTAGAGTAATCAGTTACTGTCAGAGTAGGTGTTAGAGTAATCAGTTACTGTCAGAGTAGGTATTAGAGTACTCAGTTACTGTCAGAGTAGGTATTAGAGTACTCAGTTACTGTCAGAGTAGGTATTGCAGTACTCGGTTAGTGTCAGAGTCAGTATTAGAGTACTCAGTTACAGTGAGTAATCAGTAATCCCACCTGCAGGCAGCCGGCCTCCAGCCTCAGCGGGTCAAAGGGTTCTCCGGACCTCCGGACCTCCTGCAGCATCGGGAAGATGATCTGCTGCCAGAACAGCTGATGAGCTTTGATGATGGAGGGCAGGTTGGAGAACAGCAGCTGGGGGCTCACCTGAGAACCAGCAGAACCAGCAGAACCAACAGTTAGACAGAACTATCAGAACCAGCAGAACCAGCAGTTAGACAAAACTATCAGAACCAGCAGAACCAGCAGTTAGACAGAACTATCAGAACCAGCAGAACCAGCAGTTAGACAGAACCAAGACAGCAAAGAAAACAAACAGAACAAACAGTCAGACAGAACCATCAGAACCAGCAGAACCAACAGAACAAACAGAACGTGAGTTTCTCCATCCTGCCGTGCTGAGTGGATCAGAGGAATCATCAGAACCAACAGTCAAACAGAACCAGCAGAACCAACAGCAGAACTTCAGACTGACCTCCAGGAGGAACCCTTTGAGCTGCAGGTTCTCCAGAGCAGCAATGACCAGCTGAGGGAGGAACACAGACTGTCAGAACCGCTAGAACAATATAATATAACATAATAATACAGAAATAACATGATTTAATAATAATAAGTAGAGGTAGAAGCCTGACGTCTCTGATGATGAGCAGCTGGAATAACATCCCATAATAATACAGTAATAACATGATTTAATAATAATAAGTAGAGGTAGAAGCCTGACGTCTCTGATGATGAGCAGCTTGTTGATGTAGCTCAGCTCAGTGTGGATCAGTTCCCACAGCGCCTCCTGCTGGTGTCTCTGCATCCTGGACATGGTCTGAGGAGGAACACGTTATTTAAAGAAATGTTTGAAATGTGCAGATATTTTACAGTAAAACATGACGAGATCATTCTGTCATTTACAAATCCTTCAAAAAACGTCCAATCATTCCTAAAAAAAGGTATTCGCATTTTAGCAGGTTGTCGTTTTGCACTATAATAATATAATACAATAATATGCACTATTGTGTGCATGTTATTTTCTCGATGTATAAATTTCAATTCTTTTTCTATAGTTATTTTATTATTTTCTTTTTCTTATTCCTAGGACCTGGAATCCTCTTGTCCAACACATTTCCACATACGTTAAACTCTGGAACAAACTGCAGATATCTGACTGTTTACATCTTTATTTGACATTTATTAATTTAATTTATCTGCACATTCTTCAGCCCAGTTGATCCAAACAGTATTTAATTTTGACTTTTGGCTACAGCTGAATCCTGGTTCTGTTTAGGAGCTCAGAATTCTTTGTCTTTTGTTTATTTTCTGTTTAGATATAAAAGATTTAGATGAAAAGTGTCAATTTTAAACTTAATTCTGGTTAACTATCCTGATGGAAACTGTTGAAATCCAGTGATTCTGTTTGTTTTGACTGATAAATGATGTAATCCTGGCAGTTTGTTGAAGATAGAAAATCTATAAAAACCCGTCGCGGTTCAGAAGGTTGATCTTTTTTGACAAATATGAAGCTGGAATAAATAAGAAAATCAGTGTGAGGCCGTACAGCATGAGACCGGACTAGGTCAGTCCAGTTGTTCTCCAGAGAGGTTCCTCGGTTCTCCTCCTGCCACGTCCACCTCAGGCTGACAGGAACAGCGAAGGCCTCCAGCTCCTGCTTCAACACGTCCAGCTGCCCTCGATCCTGAGCAGGAGACAGATGTGTGGTCACATGTCGAGCTCGAAACTGGGAGGATTCAACCTCAACAAGCCTGGATGTGTCTGATGACCTCACTACCTCAGACGGCTTCTCATTGGCTCCCTGGCTGAACAGAACCTGCCTCAGCGCCGCTCTGGGTTTGGTTCCTGCTGAAGATCCTTTACTCACCGAGGTGAAGTCCCTCACCACCTTCTGCTTGGTTCTCCGCTGAGAACAAGAACACACAGTCAGATATCACAGAGAAATACATTAATCCAGAATATTAATCCAGAATAATAATCCAGAAAAATAAACCGAATAATAATGCATAATAATAAACCAGAACAAAAATCCAGACTAATAATATAGAATAAAAATCCAGAATAATAAAACCAGAATAATATTCCAGAATAATAAACTAGAAAAATAAACCTTAGCAATAAACCAGGATAATAAACTACAAAAATAACACAGGACAATAATCCAGAATGGTAATCGTTCTTGGTACTCTGCTGAGTAAAAGAAAACAGTCAGACCTTACAGAGAAATAGATTAATTCAAAATAATAAACCAGAATAATAATCCAAGAAAATAATCCAGAATTATAATCCAGAATAATAAACCAGAGTAATAATCCAGAATAATAATCCAGAAAAAAATGAATAATTAACCAGAATCATAATCCAAAAAAATTATCTAGAATAATAAACCAGAATAATAATCCAAGATAAAATTCGAGATTTATAATAAAGAATAATAAACCAGGATAATAAACCAGAGTAATAATCCAAAATAATAATCTAGAATAATAATCCAGAATAATGAATGAAATCATCACCAATAAACTATATTTTGTCAAGCAGTTGGAAAATTCTGAATAATGCATCATGTTTTTGAGTTACAAAACATATGATTGTCATATGTTTTGTAAAAATAACTGATCTAGTAAAAGTACCTGACTGTAGTCCAGTACCTGTACCTGACCTTACTCTAGTAAAAGTACCTGACTATATTCTAGTACCTGTACTTGACTGTACTCCAGTAAAAGTAACTGTACTCCAGTAAAAGTACCTGTACTCTAGTAAAAGTACCCGTACTCCGGTAAAAGTACCTGTACTCCAGTAAAAGTACCTGTACTCCAGTAAAAGTACCTGTACTCTAGTAAAAGTACCCGTACTCCAGTAAAAGTACCTGTACTCTAGTAAAAGTACCCGTTCCTCCTGTAACTCACCTGGTATCCCAGCGTGTGGAACTTGAGTCGGTCTACTGACCCCCGGTGGTTCTGGTTGGGTTCTGCGGCTATGGTTCCGTTTACAGCGTCCGTCTCTCTGGACTCAGCGTCCTTCGGTCTGTCTGCATCCAGCAGGTCTCTGAGCTCGTCCATCAGAACCTCGTGTCCTGATCCAGAGTTCAGAGCCTTTAAAGAAGAGCTGCAGACAAACGGTCGATTATTACAGCAGCTAAACGTTTTGACTCAGTGGGTCCACACAGTTCTGGTTCTGATCCTTAATGATAGAAAATAAAACCTCGTCTGAGAGTCACAGTTTGTTGGTCTGTTGTTAGAAATCATTTTCCTGTTTGATCTAAACTTTAAAGTTTGTTTTTACAGACAGCAGTGAAGCTGCACAGATAGATTTACAGTCAGAGCTCAAAGCAGGTTGGAGATCATCGCTGTGATGAAAACACTAAACTTACCGAGGAAACACACAACAGACACACAACAAACAGACACACAACAGGCAGCAAAATCGAGACACAAAACGACATAAACGAGACACAAAATGACATGAGATACAAACGAGATAAACAAGACACAAATCATCAAAATTGAGACACAAACTGAAAAAAACGAGACACAAGCCTATAGACGAAGTATATAGAGACAAAAACACTACAAAGAGACACGTAATGAAATATAAGAGACAATAAAAGGACTAAAGCGTCTTGGCAAGTTTATAGAAGCTGTAAATATGTCAGCGGTTAAATATCTTCAGTATGTGGAGACGACGTTTATTCCCGTAGGGGAACCAGAACGTTAAATCCAGGTTCTCTGTGAAATAAACAATCAGTAATAAATGTTTATTTTCTCTGGTTTCCATCGTTCTAACTGACAGAAGATATCTCTGAGTTCTCTCCTTCCTCATGTTGTTCTGGTTCCAAAGAGCTGCAGGACTTTAGATTGAAAATGAACCACAGTGAAGAAAAATGATAAAATCTGCTCAGAGTTAAAAGTTGATAGATATTTAAAACCTTTTCCAAAAAGAAAATGTACGTCCAATTAAATAATTAAATAATATCAAACCAGCAGAAGACGAAAACAAACTTAAACAATGTAGAATTTCACTCTAACTGGAGGCTCGCACAGCAGACAAACCACGTTTAGCTGTCACAAAAAAGAGACATAACACAAATGAGACACAAAGTGACAAAAACTAGACACAAAATGACATAAACGAGACACAAAACGAGGTGAACGAGGCACAAAACGACAAAGCCGAGACACAAAATGACAAAAACCAGATACAAAATGACAAAAACTAGACACAAAATGAGAAAACTGAGACACAAATGACAAAACAGAGACACAAAATGTCAAAACGAGACACAAAATAACAAAACTGAGACACAAAATGTCAAAAACGAGACACCAAATGACTAAAACTAGACACAAAATGAGATAAATGAGACACAAAACGTCAAAACTGAGACATAAAAATCACAAAAATGAGACACAAAACTGCAAAAAACGAGACATAAAATGACATAAACAAGACACAAAATTAGATAAACAAGGCGCAAAACTTTAAAAACAAGACAAAAATTTGTCCCAAAACTCCAAAAACGTGGCACAAATCATCAAAAATGAGACACAAAACGCCAAAAGTGAAACATTAAACAACAAAACCAAGACACAAAATGACAGACTAGACAAAATGATATAAAAAAGACACAAAATGGGATAAACGAGACACGTTAAAAACTAGATTAAAAAACGACAACACTGAGACATAAATGACATGAACAGGACACAAAACTACCAAACACTAGACACAAAATGACAAAACTGAGACACAAAACGAGATAAACAAGGCACAAAACGTTAAAAACAAGACAAAAACTAGAAAAATTTGTCACAAAACCAAGAAAAAAAATGACAAAAATGAGACACAAAATGATATAAACAAGACACAAAACGGAGATGACAGGAGACTCTGAGAATCAAAGCTGCTGGATGAATCACATAAGTGCATCATGGCTCAGAAACAGTGAACAGAGGAGCAGGTTGTTGGAGATACATTCAGCATGGTGAAACTAAAGGTTCTGTGTCGATGGTCTAGATAGAAAGCAGCTGCAGCCTCCTGGACTGAACAGAACCAGCAGTCTGACAGCTGCTGCTAGCTCACCTGTGCAGGTGAGTCACTCCAGGACTCACTTGGCGGAGCTCAGCAGCTGCATCACGTCCTGCTGCAGCTTCAGGTTTCAGACAAGAATTTCTCTCTGTGTTTAACCGTCTACTAACAGAACTAACTCATGTCTGAGACGCAGACTGACAGCTCCACTAATCTGTCATCAAAGACTGACGACAGCAGCGACTCGTCAACAGTTTGACCTCAAGTCTGCTCACCTGAGGCCCACAGACACACCTGGAAGATCACCTGAGGAGATCCAAACCCTGTACAGATCAACAGGAGCGGAACCAGAGCAGGAGAAGCTTCAGTTTTAAAGCGGTTACCTGGGCTTGGCTGGATCCATGTTGTTCAAACAGTCATCTTTGGTTTCTGTTAGCTTTCTCCTCCTCTTTCAGCCGCCGCCGGCCCTCCCTCTGCTTTCACCGCTGCAACCTGCCCGACGGGAACAACTGGATTCTGTGGCCAACAAATCTGAGCACAGACTGGTTAATGTGTGCAGAGAAAAGCGTTTATCGGAGGAGGAGGGGCTGTATCGTCGTCGATCGGGCTCATTGATCGCCTCTTACATAGGAGAATAAAGGCAACAGGATCTTTAAATCAGCTGGTGGAGGTTCAGCAAACACGCTTATCAGGAGGAGAAAAGGAGGAAGCAAGATTAAAGATCAGCTTCCACCTAAAAACCGATAAGAAACCTGCAGCTGGAATGTCAACTGTCTGCATTAAACTCAAAAAAAACATGCAACAGATTTACACACAGTTCAGGAGACGTTTAATAGAGTTCAGAAGCTCGACGTGAACAGTTTTCTGCTTCAGCCGGAGTGTTTGTGCTGGGTGAGGCATGTCCTGGATAATGAATAATGCTGCTATGATGGGGCATAAAGGAATGCTAAAGGAGCTGCTGCCAGTAAACCTTCCACTCTGCTGTTATGGAAGAACCTGAGCAGCGGGGAACTGTCTAAAACATCACCAGTTAACTTTATGACGCTGGTGGAACAAAGAGAAACCCAATAACATTCACATTGAAACAGTTATAAAGTATACGACATATAAAACTCTTTAAAGAAAGTATAATACAGAATAAAATCAGACATTTAGAATTCATCAGTCGAATATATATATGTCACATGTTTCCATAATCAGCCTGAAACGGTCTCTGACTTTTTGGAAATGTGTTGATTTTCTGTCTCACTGGCAGAAAATATGAAGCTACAGCTGCAGCCAGTTAGCTTAGCCTAGCTTAGCTTAGCATAAAAACATGAAACAAGTCGTCCAACATCATTTGTAGCTCAAATAAAACAACAGTTCAAGTTTGTACAGAAACAGAACGATGGAAAGTTCTGCTCACCTGCAGGAAACACAGTCTGGAAGTCAAAAAGGAAGAATTCAACCAGAACAACAACAAAAACGAGGCATAAAACGATAAAAATGAGACACAAAATGACAAAAATGACAAAAATGAGACAATGACAAAAACGAGACATAAGACAGCAAAATTGATACACAAAATGACAAAATGAGACATAAAATGACAAAAATGAGACAAAATGACAAAAACGAGACATAAAACAGCAAAACTGATACACAAAATGACAAAAACAAGACACAAAATGACAAAAACGAGACAAAAAAAACTCCAACAACTTGAAAATGTGGCATCAGGTGTTCCAGAAGTGTGTTAATGTGGAATACTGTAAAACAGAAAATATCAAAAAAATATAGATTTTTTTTGTTTGTTTTTTACACTTAAACACTTAAAAAAGAACAAATTACTATTTGTAACAGTCATAGTTTGTTTTTTGACGTGGATGTGAAATAAGAGATCTAAAATTATTCAGGATTTTTCAGTTCCTAATAAACATAGTTTTTCCTTTGATTAAAAAAACCATCAAATGTGTGAAATAATAACAGAGTGGATTAAAATGCAGTTAAATACGGCTTAAAAACATTAAATATGTGATTTAAAAAGCTGGAAACCAGAAAATATCCACATTTATAGAATGAATAAATAAAAACATTGACGACTAACTTTAAAGTTAATGATTAATCGATTAATCATTATAGTTTATTAGTAATTGACTAATCATTATAGTTTATGACTAATCATTATATCTTATGATTAATCATTATTGTTCATGATTAATTGTTATAGCTTATGATTATTATAGTTTATGATTAATCAATGAATCATTATAGCTTAATAATTATTATAGTATATAGTATAGTATAGTTTTTGATTAACTGATTAATCGTCAGTTTATGGTGAATATTGTTTCTCTGGATGATGTTTGCAGATCTTAACAGACATCAGTGATTCTGTGTTAAATCTTCTTCAGTGACTTCCAGACTGCTGCTGATCTTCAGACGGTTTCCTGACTTCCTGCTAACAACTGCAGCTTCATATTTACGCTCAACCCATCGGAGAACCTGCAGGTTTCATCTTGACTCAGAACCAGCAGAACCTGAGTCGGAACGTCGTGTTATAAACATTTATTTTGGGTAAAGTTCTGAACAGAAGTTCAGTTCGAGAAAAGTTTGGTGTCCTTTCTTTCAGCACCGAATTCGTCTGAGGCCTCCTCAGAACATTACTTGGTTCCGTCGGTTCCCCAGCGGGTCACTGGATGCAGTACTTGGTCTCCAGCTCCTCGGCAGCCCGGCCCAGATGCATCAGCCTCAGTTTGTCTATCAGCTCCTGCAGCAGCGGCAGCGGCAGCAGCAGCGCTCTTCCTCCGCCGGCTGCTCGGGAGCCTCGCTCGGCCCAAACCCGCAGCATCTGGTAGTGGGCCTCCCTGCAGGACCGGTGGTCCAGATCGGCCTGCTCGATCTCCGAGTCCTTCACGCCCAGACACCGGACCAGCTGCTTCACCTGCAGCACCGGAACCAGATCCAGCACCGAGTAGATGAGCTCAGGGACTGGAGAGGAAACCAGAGAGGCGAGATAAGAGTCAGAACAACAGAACCTTTATGTCAGAGCCAAAAGACACCGGAGTACCAGGTCACAACCCACAGTATCACAGAACCTACAGTATTACAGAAACAGTGAACAGAGGAGCAAGTTGTTGGCGATACATTCAGCATGGTGAAACATCTTTCTACTGATGATGAGCAGAGTAGAGAGGAAAAGTCTGGAGAGGAAACATGAAGATAGAAAAATATCTAAGGTATGAGGAGGGAAAACTGTGAGACAAAGGGAGACGCAAAACCAAAAAATAGACAAAAAACAGACACAAAACAACTGAAACAAGACACAAAATGACAAAAAGTAGACACAAAAAGACAAAATCAACAAAAATGAAAAAAAGACTAAAACAAGACACAAAATTGAACCTCAGTGAGTTAAATAAGAAACTGCTGCTCAGGTTTTCCCAAAACATTATATTTAGGATGTTTTCCTAAATGCAGCTGAACAGTGAGTAAAAACTGTGAAAATGAAAGTAAACTCTCAGAACAATGATAAATCCTGCAGCTGTTTTCTGCCTCCTTCATTCATTGTAATGTAGTTTATTATTGTTTCATTTTTACCGGATGGCTTCAGTTTTATTGTTTAGAATCAACGTGTTTCCTGTGATTTCCTGTATTTTATTTTGACAGTGCTGCTGCTGTGGACTCACTCCGGATCTCCAGAGGAACACAGTCGGGCAGGTTGGATGTCTCCTGGTCCATCACGCAGCTCTGAGCCTTCACATTGTTCTCCGAAGGTTCCTCACTGTAGACCAGAGACTCCTGCAGAACACACATCAGCACTTTACTGACCGACTCTGTAAAGACTTCTGTCTTCAATTTGCTCATATTTTACAGATCTTCTCTGTCCAACGTCCACGTCAAAAATCTGATATTTTTTGTTATTAACCTGTTAGCTGGTTAAAGTTAGTCTGTTGTTAGCTGGTTAGTTAGCTATTAGCTGGTTAGTTAGCTGTTAACTGGTTACAGTTAGTTAGCTGCTAGCTTGTTAGTTAGTGTTAACTGGTTACAGCTACTTAGCTGTTAGCTGGTTACAGTTAGTGGTTAGCTGGTTAATTAGCTGTTAGCTGGTTACAGTTAGTTAGCTGTTAGCTGGTTTGTTAGCTGGTTACAGTTAATTAGCTGTTAGCTGGTTACAGTTTGTTAGCTGGTTAGTTAGCTGTTAGCTGGTTACAGTTAATTAGCTGTTAGCTGGTTACAGTTAGCTGTTAGCTGGTTAGTTAGCTGCTAGCTGGTTACAGTTAATTAGCTGTTAGCTGGTTAGTTAGCTGTTAGCTGGTTACAGTTAAGTAGCTGTTAGCTGGTTACAGTTAGTTAGCTTTTAGCTGGTTACAGTTAGTTAGCTGTTAGCTGGTTAGTTAGCTGTTAGCTGGTTACAGTTAATTAGCTGTTAGCTGGTTACCTGGCAGGAGTCGGGGGAAGCCTCGGCCAGTTGGGACGACGGTTTGAGCAGCTTTCTCTTCGTGAAGCGTTTTGTTGTCATGTAGGTGATGAAAATTCCCAAAACGAGCGTCACGGCTGCAACTGCAGCAACTCCAGCAACCACCGGGACCAGACTGTTGGTTCTATCAGGACCTGCAGGAGGAACCGGAGAATGTGGGTCATGCTACATCACTTTCTGTTGTCACTGAACATCTGACCCGTTATTCTGATCAAATGCATGCAGGTTACCATGGCGACAGGATGCATCCGGTGTGTGATACTGAAACGGCTTCGTTCAGCGGTTTTAGTAACGTACAGATCAGCAGGTTTTCAGATAAAACATTTTCCCTCAGACCAGGTTAGCTCCACAGCATCAGTTACCATGGAGATCTAGCTCCATGGCATCAGTTACCATGGAGATCTAGCTCCATGGCATCAGTTACCATGGAGATCCAGCTCCACAGCATCAGTTACCATGGAGATCTAGCTCCATGGCATCTGTTACCATGGAGATCCAGCTCCATGGCATCAGTTACCATGGAGCTCTAGCTCCACGGCATCAGTTACCATGGAGATCCAGCTCCACGGCATCGGTTACCATGGAAATCTAACTCCACGGCATCAGTTAGCATGGAGATCTAACTCCACGGCATCGGTTACCATGGAGATCTAACTCCGCGGCATCAGTTACCATGGAGATCTAGCTCCACGGCATCAGTTACCATGGAGATCTAGCTCCACGGCATCAGTTACCATGGAGATCTAACTCCACGGCATCAGTTACCATGGAGATCTAACTCCACGGCATCAGTTACCATGGAGCTCTAGCTCTACGGCATCAGTTACCATGGAGATCTAGCTCCACGGCATCAGTTACCATGGAGATCTAACTCCACGGCATCAGTTACCATGGAGATCTAACTCCACGGCATCAGTTACCATGGAGATCTAGCTCCACGGCATCAGTTACCATGGAGATCTAGCTCTACGGCATCAGTTACCATGGAGATCTAGCTCCACGGCATCAGTTACCATGGAGATCTAAGTCTATGGCATCAGTTACCACGGAGATCTCGCTCCACGGCATCAGTTACCATGGAGGTTAAAAGAGAGTTTCCTTCATGATACTGTAAACTCTCACTTTAGCCCTAATATCCCTGCTGCTCCACTAGTATGGCTTCATAGTTGGGCCCTCTGGTTACAGTTATGCAGAATTAAATCATCTTTACAGTATTTCCAGCTGAACACTGACAGACACGCTTTGGGAACATGAGAGACCTGGTAGCTTTAATGAACCTTCGGCAGTGTTCAGACGGTGGCTCACCTTTGGTGTTGAGCATCGGAGGTGAAGTACAGTGAAGTTTGCACTCGTCAGAACAACTGTGGAGAACAGAGAGCAGCTTTGACAGCATGTAGGAGGAAGTAGCTCAGTGTAAACAGGAAGTGACCATCAACAAGACAAGAAGTACAGTTTTAAAGTCTCCACTGCACAAGAAAACACGTTATGACTGTAGCTGACAAATATCTGCACCTGAACTCCAACTAATCATTAAGAACCAACACAAACACCGAGCACAGTCCTGAAAATTATTATATTTTCATTAATAAATCAACTTCCAAACGTCCTCATTGTCCTGTAGAGCTGCAAGAACTAACCAGCCTTTCAACTACTAGATTATCTCCAGCTGTTTTGATAATTAATTAATCACTTTTAGCAGTTTTTAAAATAAAAAACTGTCTAAATTCTGTGATTTCAGCTTCTTCACTGTGAATATTTTCTGGTTTCTTTCCTCTGTGACAGTAAACTGAAGATCTTTGGACCAAACAAGACGTTTGAGGAAACTGATCCACATTTTTCACCATGTTATGGAATTTTTGACCCAAATCAGTTTTTGTCTGACACATTTCCTACAATGTTTAGATTTGTCATGGTGTATTGCTGCCCCTCCCTGTCTCAGACGGACAGTTTGAGCCGCTTGGAGACGAATGCAGTCCAGATGTTCCAGAGGTTCAGTGAATCACAGACGGTATATTTAACACCAGTGACTGTTGAAACAGCAGAAACCCACTACAGTGTGTCATAACTTCTCTGTTCTGCTATCCAGCAAAACGGAAAGATTGAACAAAGTCGGAAGTTTGCTGTGAGTTTCAATTCAACAAACCGACTTCCCTGTTGGAGGGTGAACTCACTTCTTGCAGGCTTCACACACTCCTCTGGTTCCTCTGTAGAAGTTCTCCTTACATCCACACACCGTGTTCTCGTCCTGGGAGCCTGTGAACAGCAGCAGGTTCCTGTTAGACCGAGCAGATCAGACATGACGATGAGCGGTGATTCACTGTGAACCTACACGGGTGTTCCTGCTGCTCGTCTGGTCTGCATGTGGAACATCTGCGACACTCGGATGTTTCCGAGTCGATCCTGAACCTGTAGAAACCTTTCTTACAGCGGCAGACGGTGTTCTGGTGTCGCTCACATGGTGCTGCCACCTCCTCATTCTTCTCTGTAGCGGGAAACAGAGAGAACACATGAGAACAGTTAGTTATTTGAGGAATTTATCATCCATCATCTATACACCGCTTAATCCTTGTTGGGTCGCGGGGAGCTGGAGTCTATCTCAGCTGACTTAGGGTGAAAGTTCACCTGGACAGGTAACAGTCTATCACAGGGCTACGTATAGAGACAAATAAACAGTTTCACATCTAAGGACAATTTAGAGTTTCCAATTAACCTCAGCATGTTTTTGGACTGTAGGAGGAAGCTGGAGAACCTGGAGAAAACCCATGCATGTACAGGGAGAACATGCAAACTCCATGCAGAAAGATCCCAGGAAAGCCGGGAGGCGAACCGGGGATCTTCTAGCTGTAAGGTGACAGTACTAACCACCAAGCCACTGTGCAGCCCTATCCGAAGAATCTGATTACTAAAATTGCACGAGGCAAAATTCTCTGAATGGAGGCTTCATTTAATCAGACAGACAGACAGACAGACAGACAGACAGACAGACAGACAGACAGACAGACAGACAGACAGACAGACAGACAGACAGACAGACAGACAGACAGACAGACAGACAGACAGACAGACAGACAGATACTTTACTAATCCCGAGGGAAATTCAAGTGTTCAGCAGCTTACATACAACAGCATAAAATAACAAAAAGGCAGGTTAGTAGCATTAACATTAAAGGTTAGTATATACTCTAAAAATTCTTGCTGCACAATACTATAAAAAATGCTTCTAAATTTTCAAATTTATAGAATACTACATGAATTCAAATTCAATATACAGTATTTGCACATTTCAAGGTCTGTGATTTAAAGTGAATCTGAGCGATTTAAAGTGAATCTGAGTGATTTAAAGTGACTTTGACAGGTAGTAGGAACAAACTACCTACGGTGCATGGACATTTAACAGTCACACTGGTCATCACTACATCCTAGACCCCAGGTCACTAACAGGTCCAGACTTCATCCTATACAGACCTATAATCAATCAATTATAAGAGGATTCTAAATTTGACAGGACGCTTCTTTTTTAAGCAGTGCAGCTTTTTCTAGTGTTTACGGCGTTTATCAGATCAGAGGCTGAACTATGAAGACAGTTTAACAGTCAGACTTTCTTTATGCAAGTCAACAAAAACTAAACCCTTCATCAGAGTTAACAGGTATGAAGTGGTTTTCAACTTTTTTAACTCAGACTTTCTGCTTCAAACTCAAACAGGAGATTTAACCATCATTTGACTCATTTTCCACAAAACGAACTGATCGCCAACAGGTTGTTTTAATGTACTATATTATATGTACTATACCCCTGTACTATACTATGCATGTACTATACTATATATGTACAATACTCCTTTACTATACTATATATGCACTATACTATATATATATACACAATACTAGATATGTACAATACTATATATGTGCAATACACTTGCACTATACTATATATGTACAATACTCCTTTACTATACAATATATGTACTATGCTACATATGTACAATACCCCTGTCAGAATAGTCGATAGAATACTCAGTTACTAAAATAATGGACAGCTACAGCCCTGCTCTGAGGTGATATCTTACGTTTGCAGCGTCGACACCGTCTGCAGTTTGGAGTGAAGTTCATCTGGTCGGTGAACTGGTCGGCAGGGCAGGCGGTGCAGTTGCTCCTCTGGCCCACAGCATGGCACTTCTCCACCAGCTTAAACCCTGAAACATAGCAAAGTTCAGTCCCTTGTCAGCTCTACAGTCATGTTCTTCCTGCTGGGTTCTACGCTGGAGGTTCCGTCAGCACCTGGAGAACATTTGTTGCAGCAGATGCCCTCCTCGGTCAGGTAGTCTCCGTGTGGACACGTCGGCTGCTTCTTGACTTCTTCTAGCAGACATGAAGCTGGAAGGAACAAAGACTGAAACACAGGATTCATATGAGTCACAGGTTTGTTCTCTATTGGTGGGTTTAATTTAACTGAGTGTTTCTCACCATTAGCAGCAGAAAAGTACCGATGGGAGCTTTTTTATTCCGTCTTCTTCTGAGTCCAGCTGCCTCCATCTTCTCCTCTGGACCTCAGTCCATGTGAAGCTTCTGGCTGAGGAACTCCTGGAACAGATCAACAGGAAATGACATCCAGACTACAACTTTAACTGTATTTATCAACCTCAGATCTGATTTGTTACTCCGCCAAAGAATGTGGCAGAGTTATGTGATGATCGGTGTACGTTTGTCTGTCTGTCTGTCTGTCTGTCTGTCTGTCTGTCTGTCTGTCTGTCTGTCTGTCTGTCTGTCTGTCTGTCTGTCTGTCTGTCTGTCTGTCTGTCTGTCTGTCTGTCAGCAACGTTACTCATAGACAGACTAACTGATTTGGATGAAACGTACAGGGAAGGTCAGAAATGACACAAGGACCAAGTGATTAGATATTGGCAGTGATGTGGTTTATAGGCTGGATCCACGGATTTGTTAAAGATTTGGACATAGAAATATGGAGGAAATGTTGATCCACTCAAGACCCTTTAAGCTGGACTTCTAATGAATTTTATTTATTTATCTATTTATTCATACATTTGAGTCCATCTTGTGTCATTTACTTTTTTATTATTATTTCTTATAAGTTCTGACTGATCTGTTTCTGCTGCTTTTTATTCTCTGTAACATGATGTTTATGGACCATGCTGCTGTTTTTAATCTTGTTTTTATTCCTTTTGTTCTGTAAAGCTCTTTGTGTTTCTGCTTGGATGAAATGTGCCAAAAAAATAAAGTGTGACTGATGTTTTATCACGTGTGTAACTACTCCGGTCTGATAAAATGAAGGCCACGCATCATGCAGATGTCTTTTAACATTTACTTTCTCCTCTGTCAGCCAACACCATGAAAGCTATGAAAATAAAGATATACAAGCATTTCAGATACACAAAGTTCCACAAACAGTGTCTCTAATTAGACGGATTCCAAAAACAAGTCTTTCAAGCTAGTTTTCTGTTGTTAGATGGGGCCAATATGCTAGCTTGTGACAACAATATATTAAAACTTTCCATGCAAAACACTTTAACAAATAATGCCAAGAAATATGAAACAAATAAAACTTAAAAGTCACAATTATCGTGCACAACTCTCAGACCGTGCGGAATAGTTACACTGCTGTTCAAAAGTTTGGGTTCATCCAGATAATTCCATGTTTTCCATGAAAACTCCCACTTTTATCCATGTGCTAACATAACTGCACAAGGGTTTTCTAATCATCAATGAGCCTTTCAACACCATTAGCTAACACAATGTAGCATTAGAACACAGGAGTGATGGTTGCTGGAAATGTTCCTCTGTACCCCTATGGAGATATTCCATTAAAAATCAGCTGTTTCCACCTAGAATAGTCATTTACCACATTAACAATGTCTAGACTGGATTTATCATTCATTTAATGTTATAATCACTGAAAAAAATGCTTTTCTTCAAAAAATAACAACATTTCTAAGTGACCCCAAACTTTTGAACAGTAGTGTATGTTTTGTAGGCCATATCGTTTTCTCTCTGGTAATGTTGGTGTTTTCCCTCCACTGTATTGCATCTGACCCATAATCCCACAGGTGTGACCTGTAACTACACTGTGGTCATGTGACTCATTTTATTATCCATCAAAGGAACATTTTTAAAAGAGCATTACATTTTAAAACAAATATCAGTTTTACAGGTGTACAAAGTTACCTTTCTTAACATCTTATTTAATACTCCGCCAAGGAACAGCAGAGTTTTGTGACGATCAGTGTCTGTCTGTCTGTCTGTCTGTCTGTCTGTCTGTCTGTCTGCCTGTCTGCAGCATTACTCAAAGACGGACAAACAGATTTGGAAATGACACAAGGACCAAGTGATTAGATTTTGGCAGTGATGTGGTTTATAGTCTGGATCCATGGATTTGTTAAAGATTTCTGTATCATTACCAGATAGCGGCACGGCGTCACTGTAACCATGACAACAAGTGAACACTCTATGGACTTCTCCGTCGGAAATCATACGACTATTAACACTTTTTCAAAAATTCGCAAAATCTGTTAAAAAATTACACAAACTCGTCCAAAATTTCTGCGCAAAATGGCAACACTCCAGATCTGTCCAAAATGACAAAAACATGCCCAAGATGAAAACAAAATGTATCCAAAATGAATAAAAAACTTATCTGTCATACAAGGAGTCTCATCAATTCCCGTCGCCCGCTACATATTTAGGTCACGTGATTCGGTATCCGTACATAACGTACACATGCAGAACACACGCCTGTGCTCAGCGCAAGGCCATTTTGTTTATGGGTACATCTATATTAATTGGACACATACTATGTTGCTGTGATTTCTGATCATCAATAATGAATAAATAAATTCTGCATTTGTGACATACGGGGGAATGAACAGCCTTGGAGGAGGACTGCTGGACACAGTTGTTTGTGCTCCAGAGCTCTGAACTGTTTTTAACTTTGTGTTGCACAATCAGAACCAGAGTTCACTGTTTGCCAACTCTGTGTTTGTTCAGTTTGTCTGCAGAGTTAATGAACCTTCCCATGAACTCTCTGAGCTCAAAGTAGTCTGATCAAACACGAAGGACTTCAGGAATTTATGAGCACAAAGACAGAATCATCGAGCTGGATTCTGACAGAGTTCAGAGAACATCAGGAGTCACTTTAGGCCTCGATCGGTTCAGCTGACGAAGCGTTCAGTCGAATATCTGGATTATTTAGTCCTTCAGCTCCAACATCTGATCTGTTTAAACTCGTTTATCAGAAACTTTGGACATTTAAAATGGTTTCTGTGAAATTTTAGCTTCACATATACTTTCTGAGGTATTTTTAAAAATTTCATCAGATGTTTTCTCTCATTAAATCTGTTTGAACAACATCTGAGGAACTATTAAAGCAAAAACTAGATTTTTTTTCTGTTGTTTGCAATTAGAAACTCAGAACTCGGATCTGTCAATATTTCAGTTTTTGTGTTACAACTTGTCAAACCTGCTCAATCAGTTATTAAGGGTCAGTAAATAAGACTTTAATTATTGTGACTAAATATTTCATATTAAAGTATGCCATAGTTTTGTATTTTTGTGACCTGCAGCTATATGTGGTTCAGAAAATATCACTAGTTCACTTCTGATTATCAGTTTTTTATATTAATGAGCTCAAAGATGGAATTTTTCATGACAGCTTTGATGGTTTTTCATATTTAATCTCAGCCATAATTTGATATTATTTGATCTTCTGTCCAATATTACAGATATAACAGCAAAGATTTCTGTTTTTTTTTTTTTTTATCCTTAATAGTTCCTTAGATGTTGTTGTTCAAACAGACTCAGATTTCAGTGACAGAAAAAACAAAAACATCGATATTTTATGATACAAATCAGGCAAATCAGAGATATAATTATTTGTTTCTTGTCCTTAGTGACTTGAAACGTTCCAAAATTACTCAAAAAGTGTCCAAAATGACACTAAATTTGAGAAGAAAACAACATAAAATTTGCCTTAAATTACTCAAAACTCGTCCATAAAGACGTAAAGTTGTCTAAAATTACATGACACCTGTTTTTTCATATTTCAACTCAGCCAGTCAGAGATTATTGATCTACTGTCCAATATTCCAGATTCTGAATCAATGACATGATGAGAAATAAGAGAGAAGATTTCAGGTTTTTATCTTTAATAGCTCCTCAGATGTTGTTGTTCAAACAGATTTAATGAGAAAAAAACTGATGGAAGTGGATCAGGATAAGAAATAATAAAAATCTCAGAAAGTATTTGACAAAATGAGCTAAAATTTCAAAGATATCTTTATAAATATTCATATTTTATGTTATAAAGTTTTCAGGTAAATCAGAGATGGCTGAGCAGAAATGATTTTTTGGTATATTTGAGGTGAAATCTAATTTTTACATCATGTATTTATCAGAAACCTGCTGATCCAGAGTGACCCGGAGGTTTCCTGCTGTCTGTTGTCCGTCTGGATTCAATAAAATCTGATAAAATGTAACCAGGTCTGATTGTGGGAACAACACAGACTTTATTCAGGTCAGATTTGACAGTTTTTTTCCTGCTGACGGTGAAAATAAACAGCAGAACAACAGAACTTTATCTGAACAGCAGTGAGTCACGGAGAGCTTCCTGTCAGGAAAACTTCAGCCTGAGGGTTCGAGGAATTTTTCCCCTGAAGGACTAATCCGGACTTCTAGTGAATTAATTATTAGAAATATTAGGTTCAACTGAGTTCACTGACTCCTGACTTTTGCAGTTTGAATGACCTTTACAGTTCACTCAAACTGTTAGTTTTTAACCCTGAAGTTAGGAGACTTTTTAAAAACTGATTCCTGATGAAATAAATACTTCCTAAAATGTACTACTTCGCCTCCAAAGCAGCTACGTCTAAAAAAAATCTCAAAATAATCCATTAAAATCCGCCAAAACATCAAGAAAATCAAATTAAAAATCAGAAACAGGACATTTTAGAAACGAAAGCCGAGCATGAAATCAGTCGTTTATAGTTTTTAATACATTACTGGATCAAATATTCTGCATATTTCTGAACATCGGTGCCATTTTTTCACTGATTTCTGATTAAATCAATAATTTTTTATCTTCCCGCCCACCACGCTCTCTGATTGGCTACACGTCAGACAGCAGCCAATCAGCATGTTGAAAAGTTATATTTAATCAAACAGAAATAAACTAAAGATTTAAGTTAGATTTGTCCCTTATTTGTGAATTATTTATAATATTTTTGTTGCATTTTGTGCTTTTATAAACTTTTTGACTGCTAGATTAGATTTTTTACGATAAATAAGTTTCAGCTCCAAATATCAGCCTAAAAAAACATTAAAGTAATTAAAGAGAATAATTCACTTCAGGCACCAGTTGAGGACATTTTTTCCTGGAAAAGCAGAAACACTGAGTCCAGATAAGAGCTGCTGCTGAGCTTTACTGTTTGAGGCGTTTCCTCTCAGCTGAAAAATCGAAACTCTGCGGTGAGAAGTTAAGATCAAGCAGTTCTCGGTTTTCCAGGTGAAACGTTCCGGTTCGGGCTGATAATCCCGGATCTGTCTGAGGCTGGAACTATGAAGAACTGGGAGTTTGTGGAATAAATCCTGTAAAGTACCCCACATTCTGCCCTGCTGTCTATAATAATAAATAAAGAGGTTTAAGATATGAGCAGAGCTTTAAGGAAACGTGGCTTTGAAGGAATTACGCACTTTCTGGATTTACGCACAGATCTGCGCCACTTTGGTAAAAACTCAACATCAACTTTAACTCCAACCTTCGGTCTGGTGCGGCCGCGTTCCGATGAATTTTGACGAGTTCAAACAGAAATTGAGTGACTCTTATCTCAGACGACACTTTTTCTGTCTCATCGGTTTCGGTTCAGCAGCCCCCCACCGCCGCCGCCGCCGCTCCGCCGCCGTGGCCTCTAGAACCGGGTCTTACCTGGACCGCTGCGTCCCTCCGGGCCCGGCTCCGGTCCTGACGTCCTCACATCAGAATCCGTGTTCCGGTGAAGAGTGTTCGGTGCAGCGGGACGGTTCGGCTCCGCGCTGCTCGGAGGGAGAGGAGGCGGAACCAGACGGGAAACGCTGCGTCACTGCGCAGCCGCAGGGAATGTGAGGACAGAATCCACCTGCAGAGAGCCGCTCACCTGGACTTGGACCTGGACCTGCTAGACCTGCTGGACCTGCTGGACCTGGACCTGCTGGACCTGGACCTGCTGGACCTGGACCTGCTGGACCTGGACCTGGACCCGGACCCGGACCCGGACCCGGACCTGAACCTACAAAACTATACGAAAGCTACAAAAACGAAATTAAACACAGCATATTTTTAAAATACAAAGAAATGAAGTTAGAGTTTCATAGTGTTTGTTATGAGCGATAGGAGTCAGTCAGTCATTTTGTTTGTTGTTTGTTTTTAATGCTCATTGTAAATGTATTGTTTGTTATAAAAGAGGCAGATTACATATGTTTTTCTTCTTTCTGCTCCCTTTCATTCAGAAGTTTGGAAACTTTATGTATTGTATGGAAGTGTTTTTGGTTTTTTTTTTGTCTTTTTCTTGTGTCAAAGCATGAAATAAAAGCCAACTAGCCTGGACCAGTCTGTCTACCTGCACACAGGTGACCCTCCTACAGCTCCAACTCTGACAGTTTGACTAAATGTTGATGTTTTCAGTAGAAACTAAATAAAACCAGTTCATCCTGGTACGTCTGTGTCCTGACCATCACCTGTCCAGCTGTTCTACCTGCTCAAACTGTTTTAAAGTCCAGCTCTGGTCTCAGAATTCAGTTTCCAGCTTCAGCACTCTGACTGAAATACTATGAATCCATCAGAATGACTGATTGTATTTATGAAGGTTTTATTTTATAGATTATCTCTCACAAGTCAACTGCAGAGGAGGTAATTTCTTTATTCTGTATCTAAAATCTATCAGTAAATCCTGTTAAATACAGTCTGAGCCATGATATTAGACATACATGTATATATATCGTGTATTTGCACGTTCTGACGGTTGCAGATTTAAACTGGATAATCTCTTTCTGCTTCTTGTTTTCTCACCAACAGGTCTGATGAAATTCTGGTTTTCTGGTTTTGTGTAACCAGACAGACAGAAAACTAAAGACAAGCCTGGACAGGAATAAAGAGTCTGTTTAAACCCGTTAATCCCGATTAAATACAAGCAGCTGGAGAGGCTGTTTAGGGCATATTAATTATTTAAAAATAGATTTCTATTATTTAATTTTATTTATTTATTTTTTTATTTAACTTTTATTTAACCAGGAGAGATCCCGTTGAGATTAAGAACCTCTTTTTCGAGGGAGTCCTTGCCAAGTTAGTCAGCAGCAGATTATCTGCCTGATTTACCTCTGTGTACACAGAAAACAATGTCAATTTTTAAACAGTTTTTCATGAAAAAACACACACACATATATATATATACATTTTAAAAAATTTATGTTTTATATATGTTTTAATTTATTTATATACAGATTTCTATTAATTAGATTTTTAATTATCAATCTGATGTACCTACATGTACACAGTAAACAATTTATATTTTCAAACGTTTTAAATTAATTTATATATATATATATATATATATATATATATATATATATATATATATATAAATAAAAAATAAATAAAATTACATATTTCCCTGTGTTTTCCCTGTTAATTTTAAAAATAAAAGTTTTAATTAACATCATGATGCTGCCGCTACCATGCTTCACATTATCATAATGCTGCCACCGCTGTGTTTCATGTCATGATGTCGTCACAAGTTTTCCATGTTAACCAATAAAAAACAGGCCAAAACTTAAAATAATCTCCATTTCAAAGATTTGTATATGTCTAAACAGTCATTTATTCCTTAACAATGCTTGACTGTAAAAATAATCATTATTTTGCAGATATTTTCTGTCATTTATAGGAAAAAAAATTCTTAAAATCACAAGAAAAAAATATTTATATGATGACTGTAAAAAAAAAAAAAAAACAGACCAAAGCTGTAAGTAACATTGGCATTAACAATCAGCAGTGTTACAAAAATAGTAGTTATAGCAGTACTTTATTTTTATTGACGTATAACCACAAATTTTAAATACAATTTTTCGAATTATCTGCCTCACGTTGGGCCAAAGGAAGCTCCTGATGCAGAATTCAACTTTAATAAAATTAAATTATTAACCAAAAAACTACCACAAACTATTAAAAACATTTTTTAAGTTCTCCAACTGTGCACAGTCAAAGACAACTAGCTGCTGATCTAGATAGAAGAGAAAACACGGACACAGACATGAACACAATCTGTAAATCTATCAAAGCTGCAACCTTTAAAACCATTTGAACTTTAAATCTGGAGGATAAAAATGCTTTGTAGTCGTAACATTCCAGTGATATGGCTTAATGAGCTGTAATTATGGAGGCTGAAGCGTCACGTGACCAACACGGTGCAGAGAATGAAAGAGCTCAGTCAGCAGAGCAACACAAGAACTTCCTCAGAAAACCACATCCTTCCTTCTCAACAAGCAACAAGAAAAAAGTCTCAGCTCTTCCTCCTCAATCCCTGACAACACAGAGTGCAGACTAAAAAAAAGGACTGAAGTCTTCCTGTTTTATTGCTCCTTAACTCTGAATATGGGTCAACTTAATTCAGCTGCTTGGACAAAATATTACAAAAAAAAGACTCTTTAATGTCAACAAGAAAATAGATTTCTACAAAGTAACTGCAAATAATTAAAAATACAAACTATAAACATCACATCATGATGCTGCCACCACCATGCTTCACATCATGATGCTGCCACCGCCATGCTTCACATCATGATGCTGCCACCGCCATGCTTCACATCATGATGCTGCCACCGCCATGCTTCACATCATGATGCTGCCACCGCCATGCTTCACATCATGATGCTGCCACCGCCATGCTTCACATCATGATGCTGCCACCACCATGCTTCACATCATGATGCTGCCACCACCATGCTTCACATCATGATGCTGCCACCACCATGCTTCACATCATGATGAGGACGTCCTGCTTTAGTCAGATTTATTCATGTTCCATCTTCCTTCCATTTCTTGATGATAGATTTAACTGAACTCCAAGAGATTTTCAGTAACTTGGAAATGTTCTTGTATCGCCCTGACTGATGCTTTTCAACAACTTTTTCTCAGAGTTTCTTGGAGTTCTTCTCTCTGCATGATGTAGTTCTATCCAGGAGTACTGATCCACCAGAGACTGGACCTTCCAGATCCAGGAGTCTTTACACTACAATCAATGAGACTCATTCATTGACCTCAGATTATTTATTCACTAACTGGTGACTTCTAGACCAACTGACTACAGCTCATTTACATTAGAGTCATTTTGTAGGAGGTGAATACAGATGTGGTCATTTATTTTCGATTTTTAATTAATTTACATTGCATTGTGGAAATCTATTTTCATTTTGACATGAAAGAGTGTTTTTTGTAATTTTTTTGTCCAAAAGTCAAATGAAATTGGTCATGATTCTCTTTTGAAACCAACAAAAGGGAAATGTTCCACTTTTTACAGCCACTGTAAATCAAACACACAGATATCAAAGGAGGCACATTTGACTTCAGACTTCTACAGTAAATCCTTGCTCACATGAGACAGCAGCTGTGTTTCCCCACAGTCAGCTGGACGGACCAGCTCTGACTCTGCATGTACATTCTGTGTTTCAGGTCGAGTAAAAAGTGTTCACAGAAACGTTGACATGTTGCTGCCAAACGTTCCTCTGAGGTTCCGTCCAAACACTGATATCCTCCAGCGTGTACAGTGAAACCTCCACTTCAGCATCAGTAGGTTCGTTCTCGGTGACTTCAGACTGATTCTGCTGCTGTGTTCTTTCGGTCCAGTCATCTCAGGTTTTCTTTGTGAGTGATTCTCTCTGAGGCAGTCCCCCGGTTAGCTAGACCCTGCTCAGCCAGCAGCAGCTCACGTGTTGTGGTCTGGATTCTGAGAAAACTGCTGAAAGCATCGTGACACAGCAGCCTGTCAGTTAACTGTAACTCAGCTTGATGCTTTCACCGACTTTTATGTGTCAGTTGCATGAAAATCAGACGAACTATTCAAAAAGAAACAAGAAATGATTCCAAAATGAAACAGAGTTGTTGGTTTTCATTCTGCAGGTTTAAAATTAGGTTTTTGTGGAAGATTTAGCAAAGTTTAGCCTGTTAAGCTAAGTTTCAGCTGCGTGTACGCCACAGATTTTCTGTTGCTTTAGCTAAGGTTAGCATAATGCTAAGTTTAGCTTGTCTTTATCACACATTTTTCTGTTGCTTTAGCTAAGGTTAGCATAATGCTAAGTTTAGCTTGTGTCTATCACACATTTTACTGTAGCTTTAGCTAAGGTTAGCATAATGCTAAGTATAACCTGTGTTTTTCACACATTTTCCTGTGGCTTTAGCTAAGGTTAGCATAATGCTAAGTATAGCCTGTGTTTTTCACACATTTTACTGTGGCTTTAGCTAAGGTTAGCATAATGCTAAGTATAACCTGTGTTTATCACACATTTTACTGTAGCGTTAGCTAAGTTTGACCTGTTTATTTAAGCTTAGCATGTTTAGCAAAATTTTCAAACGGTCCACACTTGTACAACTTTTTTTTTAAAGCCAAAGTGAAAAAAAGACATGACATGAACTGTAGGAGCTTCAGTAGAAACCAACTGAACTTCTCTTGGAGGTTCTTGAAAATCCAGAATAAAATAATGTTCTGCTGTTACCGGAATCCAAACCAAAGAACTGCAACAAACATGAAGAACCTTCAAACAACCATCTGTTAAATACAGAGGTTCTCCAGTTGGAGAGCGTTCTACAGCAGTGTTATTTTTCTGACAATCGTAGGAGCTTCAGTAGAACCCAACTGAACTTGTCTGGGAAGTTTTTTTTCCAAGAACCTCCCAGAGAAGTCGATTTGGTTTCTACTGAAGAACCTTGAAAAAGAACCTCCCATAGAAGTCCAGTTGGGTTCTACTGAAGCTCCTACGACCATCATGACCTGGATGACTGAGAACCTACAGACATATTTTTCTGACGGTGAGATCAAAGGTCGCTGTGAGAACGTATCCGTCGTAGAACCGCCTTCCATGTGTAACTGTGCGGTTCTTGCTCATGTTGTGAGTCATTGTGCCGTCCTGACCACACATCAGCACAAACCCCGAAACAAGCCGACCTGAAACCAAACCAAAGAACTGCGGAAGACATGAAGCACCTTTAAAGAACCAGAACTCCAGTTGGAGAGCGTTCTACAGAAGGGTTATTTTTCCGACAATTGTAGGCGCTTAAGTAGAAATCAGCTGGACTTCTTTGAGAGGTTCTTTTCAAGAACCTCCCAGAGAAGTCCAGTTGGGTTCTACTGAAGCGTCTACAACCACCATGACCTGGAGAATCTACACAGACATACGACATGAATTGTGAATTAGTTTGCATTTGTATCTAATTTTCATTAATTTTCTAGTTTTTCTTTCACACTCAGATAATAATTTACATATCATCTGAATCTGAACACTAATTTTGCTGAAGCTGAAACCACTGAAACTCAAAAAAAAAACAACTCTGACAGTCAGCAGTGATAAGATTCAGTGTTTGGGAAACCTCTGCTCATGAATGCAAATGAGCTGGTCATTGCTAATTAACCAGAAAAATTCTCACGCCCACAAAGTTCAGTGATACTGAAACTTCCTGAAAGTCTCTCTGGACCTTCTACTGGAACTTCGTAGAAGTGACCCTTAAATATGACGAGTCAGGCTGTAAATGTGAGGAAATGCCGCCGTGTCAGATAAAAGTCAGATTTTAACTGCATGTTCTAAATTGAGCACTGCTAAACTGAATGTTCTATCTGATGTTTTCATAAAGTCACTTCTTGCAATGAAGTTTATCTTCAACAGCTTTCTGTCAGAGTTTAACAGCTTGGAGTTAAATGAGTGGAAGAGGACGTGTTACCTGAAATGACATCAGCATCATCATCATCAGCGGCAGCAGCAGAAGCACTAAAATTGACAGAAAGAGGCAAAAGAGACAGACAGATTACAGACAGATTACAGATAGATTACAGACAGACAGAGTTTACAGACAGACAGTTTAGAGAGAGATTACAAACAGATAACAGACAGATTACAGACAGCTTAGAGACAGACAGGCAGATTACAGTTTACAGACAGTTTACAGACAGATTTCAGACAGACAGATTACAGACAGACAGAATTCAGACAGATTACAGATTACTGACAGATTTCAGATAGATTTCAGACGGAGGTTCTGGGTGATGTGGATCTGAGCAGCGTCGGCTTTGGGAGGGTCTCATCACAGAACAGGATGAGAGAGCTGAGCAGATAAAACGTTTGACTCTCGCTATGAGTCATCGCTGACATTTCCTCCGTTACCCCCTGACACAGAGCTCAGTCTGACACTCGGAGGGTCGCAGCCAACATCGAAGAAGCAGCTTCTCACGGTGAGCAAAGTTTTCAGTCTCATCTTTAGGGTTTTTTTTATTTTCTGAGCTGCTTGTTGCCTCATTGGACAGACCTGACCTCCTCCTTCCTCTTCTTCCAGATGTTCTCCTCCTCCTTCTTCCAGATGTTCTCCTGGCTGCTTGGCGTGTCTCTGCTGTGTGGACTTTCTCTGTCGTGCACTGATCAACAGTATTCTTGGCCCTCGAAGATGCCCAGGCTGTGCTGTCCTAAATGTGAACCAGGTAAAGTGACGTCTCTTCACCTGATTCCCCGTTCGGCTGCAGCAGATCTAACCGGCTGTGTTCTAGGTACCAGCATGGCCGGGCGCTCAGAGGACACCTGTGACAAAAAGTGTGAACCCTGCGAGGGGAACCAGTTCATGGACTCCTACAATGTGGAAATGGACTGCAATGACTGTAGAAAATGCGACCAACGTGAGTACCTGTGAAAAGTTCATCTGATGCCTGAAATGTGTGAAAAACTTTAGATCAGAAACAGTTGTTTATTTATCCTGTAGAGTCTGAGACACTGACAAGAATTCAGTGGGCTTTTATTTTGAAAGTTTAATAAGTCTGACAATCCAGAACTCAAGAACTCACGTCAGCTACATGCAGATCTGATGATCAAAGAGAAGACTGGAAGAACATTAAAGGTACTAACTGGAACCAGTGATGCCATAGAAGAACAATTTTAATACCAGAAAGAACTTTTAGCAAGAAGTTCTACAAAAAAAAACCCCAAAGTGCCTCAAAAACATTAAAGAAAGGTTCCTGAAAGAACCTTTTTCCTGATAGTTCTTTGTGGACCTGCCTGGTTCTGCTTGACAATCATTTAAGTTCTCTTTATTCAGAAGTAAATTTGCTCATTACAATTACACACAGATGCTACTTTCAGAACAGAAAAGGTTCTAACTGGAACCAGTGATGTCATGGTAGAACCCTTTTTAGTTCCATAAGAAACCTTTCAGCAGCAGGTTTTTAGAGAACATTTTCTACAAACAGTTCTTCAAAGAATCACCAGGAATTCTTTCTTTAGGCACCACAAAACTTTAGCAAAACAGGTTCTTTAAGAAACTCTTGGATCCACCTTCTACTTTAAAAACAAGACTGGATGATTTTTTAAGTCATTTTTAAGCAAAAAGTGAAATGTTGCAGCATTTCTAGGTTCCCTAAGGAAGAATACGTGTAATATTTTGCGTTCTGGACTGTTGTCGGACAGAACCACATGTACTAAGATGCCAGTTTATGAATGTTTGATGAACATTTTTCTCAAATGATTCATCCAGAATCCAAATCAAAGAACTGAAGCAAACATGAAGAACCTTTAAAGAACCATCTGCTAAATACAGAGCGTTGTACAGGAGCAATATTTTTCTGGGAGGTAATATTTTGGATTCTAGATCGTTGTCAGACAGAACCACATGTTCTAAGATGAGGTGTGTGAGTCTTTGGTGAACATTTTTCTCAGTTTTCTGATGTTTAATCGACCAAATGATTCATCCATAATAAAATAATGTTCAGCTGTTACCCGAAACCAAACCAGAGAACTGCAGCAAACACGAAGAACCTTTAAAGAACCAGAACTCCGGTTGGACAGCGTCCTACAGAAGCATTATTTTTCTGACAATCGTAGGAGCTTCAGTAGAACCCAACTGGACTTCTCTTGGAGGTTGTTTTTCCAAGAACCTCCCAGAGAAGTCGATTTGGTTTCTACTGAAGAACCTTGAAAAAGAACCTCCCATAGAAGTCCAGTTGGGTTCTACTGAAGCTCCTACGACCACCATGACCTGGATGACTGAGAACCTACAGACATATTTTTCTGACGGTGAGATCAAGGGTCGCTGTGAGAACGTATCCGTCGTAGAACCGCCTTCCATGTGTAACTGTGCGGTTCTTGCTCATGTTGTGAGTCATTGTGCCGTCCTGACCACACATCAGCACAAACCCCGAAACAAGCCGACCTTTAGCTGTTGCTCAGCTCTGACGGCAGATCAAAACTTCAGAGAAGGAAAGAGGTCGCACATGTGAGGGGGTTTCCCATCTCGAGTTTCTGGTGGGTTCCAGTCAGACAGAGAACAAACAGGGACGAGGGTCTGTCGAACCCTGAAGAACAATCAGTAATAAGAGTAGAAGACATGCAGCCCACCAGCACTGCAGCAAAAACAGACCATCAGTGGAAATATAGAGACTCTGAAAAGACGTAAACATCGGAAATGTCAGATCAGATGTTTTTACTCAGGTGAGCTAAAACTGTCTGTTTCAAATGTCACCGTGGAAAACAAAGAAATGACAGAAAGTCTGAGATTCTCAATTTAGAGTCTGTTTAACACTACTGTTCAAAAGTTTAGAAATATCCCTATTGTTGAAAGAAAAGCAGAAGATAACATTAAATCAATGATAAATCCAGTGTAGAAACGGCTGATTTTAATGGAATATCTCCATAGGGGTACAGAGGAACATTTCCAGCAACCATCACTCCTGTGTTCTAATGCTACATTGTGTTAGCTAATGGTGTTGAAAGGCTCATTGATGATTAGAAAACCCTTGTACAGTTATGTTAGCACATGGATAAAAGTGTGAGTTTTCATGGAAAACATGGAATTGTCTGGGTGACCCCAAACTTTTGAACAGTAGTGTATATCAACTTTAACTAATATGGAGCAACTTTAACTAATATGGAGCAACTTTAACTCATTAAGAGCAACTATAACTAATATGGAGCAACTTTAACTACTATGGAGCAACTTTAACTAATATGGAGCAACTTTAACTCATTAAGAGCAACTATAACTAATATGGAGCAACTTTGACTCATTTTAGAGCAACTTTACCTCATTTAGAGCAACTTTAGCTAATATAGAGCAACTTTAACTCATTAAGAGCAACTATAACTAATATAGAGCAACTTTAACTACTATAGAGCAACTTTAAATAATATAGAGCAACTTTAAATAATAGTGAGCGACTTCAACTGACGTAGAGCAACTTTAATTCATGTATGTTTGAACTAAGAAGCTTCTTTTCCACATTATAACTAGCTGGAGACGAACAGGTTGAATCAGCTGCCCTCACAGCTCTGAGAGATATTGTTATGAAAACCTCTTTAAAGCTTTAAAACGTCGACTCCAGGGGGAGGAAGGTGGGTGTTCAAATGTCAGAGGCTTCACTCGAAGGGGCTTTATGCCAATTAACGGCTATGGAAACTAAATTAAGTGGAAATGATTCAACCTACACAGAAGTTCAGTCGCTGATCTGAGCAGAACAACAGAATAAAAACATGTTTCTGGTGTCTGTCACGGTGCTGCAGGGATCTGGAGGTTTGTCAGGAGAGAGTCAGACATGTCTTTTAAACCTGCTGGCGGGTTTAAAAGACATGTTGTCTATTTAAAAAAAATCATTAAACTAAATTCATTTATCAGCCACAAGCTGTCACAGCCAAAGAAAAATCATCAGATGTTCAACTTTCAGCCGGTCTTTGAACGCATCATGAGTTATGTCTGGTTCCATCAGGAAAATGAACCAAATCTGAGCTTAAATTGTGATAATTCATCAAAATCTCTTTATTCTGCTGAATAAATGTCTCCTCAGACTGTAGATGTTTTTCTATCTTTGTCATTTTGTGTCTTGTTTTGTGTCATTTTGTCATTTTGTGTCTCTTTTCTTGTCGTTTTGTGTCTCGTTTTGCAGTTTTATGTCTCATTTTGTGGTTTTGTGTCTCATTTTTGTCATTTTGTGTCTTGTTTTTGTCGTTTGTGTCTCAGTTTTATTGTTTTGTGTCTCATTTTTGTCTTTTTGTGTCTTGTTTTTGTCGTTTTGTGTCTCAGTTTTGTTGTTTTGTGTCTTGTTTTTGTCATGTTGTGTCTTGTTTGTCATTTTGTCTCAGTTTTATTGTTTTGTGTCTCATTTTTATCTTTTTGTGTCTTGTTTTTGTCATGTTGTGTCTTGTCATTTTGTCTCAGTTTTATTGTCGTGTCTTTTTTGTCTTTTTGTGTCTTGTTTTTGTCGTTTTGTGTCTCAGTTTTGTTGTTTTGTGTCTCATTTTTGTCTTTTTTGTCTTGTTTTTGTCGTTTTGTGTCTCAGTTTTGTCGTTTTGTGTCTCAGTTTTGTTATTTTTGTCGTTTTGTGTCTCATTTTTGTCATTTTGTGTCTCAATCTTGTCTTTTTATGTCTAATTTGTGTAGTTTTGTGTCTCGTTTTTGTAGTTTTGTGTCTCATTTTTGTCATCTTGTGTCTCGATTATATCATGTTGTCCTGTTTGTCGTTTTGCGTTTCAGTTTTGTTGTTTCGTCTCATTTCTGACATTGTGTGTCTCGTTTTTGTCGTTTTGTGTCTTGTTTTGTTGTTTTGTGTCTCATTTTTGTAGTTTTGTGTCTCATTTGTCATTTTTGTCTTGTTTTTGTTGTTTTATGTCTCGATTATGTTGTTTTGTGTCTCATTTTTGTCATTTTGTGTCTTGTTTTTGTCATTTTGTTTCTCATTTTTGTGACTTTGAGCTGAGTAACACACTGTTGAGACACACCAGATGGAGACACTCAACAACAAGGGTCCCTGCAGACTCTCAAACCTCCTCACTTCCTGTTCTGTGACCTCTGACCTCCCAGTGAGGACGAGCAAACAGAGCGTCACCAGCGCTGTAAACGTGAAATGATGTTCATCTCGTCTGCATGTTTTATGGTAAATCAGACAGCTGTCATCACTGAGAAGCACAAATGCTGCAACCCTGAATGACTCTAGACCTTCACGACTGTCTGTTTTACACATCCGCTGCTCCTGTGATGACTGTCCAAGTCATTTGAGTCGTTTTCTGTTTGCTCATTTGTCACATCAGATCGGAGATGAGTCGCCGAAGCTTCCGTCAGAGAGAAACAGTCCGATCAAAGCGAAATACTGTTTTCACTGAGAAATAACAGCTACGGCTCTCTGAAGGACGAGTCAGCTCTGATAATTTAACTGTCTTATGACTGAGAAGCAGAATCTCTACCTGCCGGCCCAGCTTTCTGACTCATTTTGCGTTTTCTGATCGCGTCACTTCCTGAACACGCCCGTTTACTGTCTGTTTCAGCCAACATGGAGGTGAAGACGAGGTGCAACTCCACTCAGGACACCGTGTGCTCGTGTTTACCCGGATACAGATGCACAGACGAGCCCTGCAGCATGTGTGTCCCCATACCGACCGCCGCCGACCCCACCGAGGCCCCGCCCACCACAGGTGAGACGCACCTGCCAGCATTCTGCACATGAATGCACCACGAACTGTACACATTAACACACCACAAATACCTCAATAGAATAATGAGTATTTCTACAAATACTCTACAGGTCAAAGTCATTCACCACATTAACAATCATTCATTTAATGTTATCTTCATTGAAAAAAAAATGATTTTCTTTCAAAAATAGGGACATTTCTAAACTTTTGAACAGTAGTGTATATGAATTAAAGTTGTTCTATATTAAAGCTGCTCTATATTAGCTAAAGTTGCTCTACATTAAAGTTTTTCTATATTAGCTAAAGCTAACATTATTAGTTAAAGTTGCTCTATATTAGATAAAGCTGCTCAAAAATGAGTTAAAGTTTCTCTACATTAGTTAAAGTTGCTCTGTAGGAATTAAAGTTGCTCCATATTAGCTAAAGTTGCACTAAAGTGAGTTGAAGTTGCTCGAAAGGAATTAAAGTTGCTCTGTATTAATTAAAGTTGCTCCATTTTAGTTAAAGTTGCTCTAAATTAGTCAAAGTTGACCTACACTACCATTCAAAAGTTTGGGGTCATCCAGATAATTCCATGTTCTCCATGAAAACTCCCACTTTTATCCATGTGCTAACATAACTGCACAAGGGTTTTCTAATCATCAATGAGCCTTTCAACACCATTAGCTAACACAATGTAGCATTAGAACACAGGAGTGATGGTTGCTGGAAATGTTCCTCTGTACCTCTATGGAGATATTCCATTAAAAATCAGCTGTTTCCTGCTACAATAGTCATTTACTTCATTAACAATGTCTACACTGGATTTATCATTCATTTAATGTTATCTTCATTGGAAAAAACTGCTTTTCTTTCAAAAACAAGGACATTTCTAAACTTTTGAATGCTAGTGTCAAACAGGAAACCAACAGCATGACACTGTACTGCAGAATTAACTATAAATAGTTTGTGATTTGTTCCACCACAAACCCCATCAGTGCTGCTGTGGTCTTCTGCTCTCATTTAATGAAGGTGTTTTAATTAGAGTGCAGGTTGAACCACTGGAGGTCAGCAGAAACACCATTTCTCTGTTCATTTCTACATTCAGGTTCTCATTTAACCCTCCTGTGGGAACAGTGCTGGTGTTCCTGGGTCATGTTTATGGAACACAAAGGATGCAATATTTAATATATATTATTTATATGCAAATACACAACTGTCCCATAATAAAATAACTCATTAATTAAAGAACAACAATTTTCACTCCTGTGTTCTAATGCTACATTGTGTCTTGATTTTGTTGTTTTGGGTCTCATTTTTGTGGTTTTGTGTCTCATTTTTGTCATTTTATGTCTCGTTTTTGTCATTTTTGTGTCTCGTTTTTGTCATTTCATGTCTAGTTTTTGTCGTTTCATGTCTCGTTTGTCAACGTAACAGGAGGGATAATGACACAGGTTGTGGATTAGACAGAAATAATATAAGAACAGCAGGAGATGAGTGGAGAGAACTACACTAACTTCATAATAAAACAGAAAGAGTCGCAGGTTTGGGGACCAGAAATAAAATCAAATGTCTCCTATAAACATATTTACAGTGGAGCCTCCTGAAAGCACCAGGCTTTGTCCTGTAATTACAGAAATATGAACGGACTCAGAGGTGCAGATTTAGATTATGTACTGGATGACTCACGTTTCTTTCACAATAGAATAATTTGTTCCATCTGTGTCATCTCTCTCCAGAAAAACAGCCTTTATCTTATTTTAACCCTCTCAGATATGAGCAGTAGTTTCTGGGTGTTTTTCTCTCATATTTTTCTTCACTGTGGTGGTGGAAATTAGAAAAGAAATGGAAGCTTTTACAAACTATAGATATTTAAATATTTATATTTTTACAGCCACTACAAGAAGTTTCACTCTGTGTGATTTTTAATGGAAAACATGTCTTTCAAACCTGCCAGCAGGTTTTCTATGAAAAAATCCCCAAAATGATTCCATTTATCAGCCACAAGCTGTCACAACCATAGAAAAATCATCAGATTTTCAACTTTCAGCTGATCTTTGAATGCATCATGTCTTATGTCTGGTTCCATCAGGAAAATGAACCAAATCTGAGCTTAAATTGTGATATTTCATCAAAATCTCTATTCTGCTGAATAAATGTCTCCTCAGACTGTAGATGTTTTTCTATCTCCTTGTTTCTAGACTTTTCCTCTGTACTCTGCTCATCATCAGTAGAAAGATGTTTCTCCATGCTGAATGTATCTCCAACAACTTGCTCCTCTGTTCACTGTTTCTGAGACATGCTGACTTTATTTTATTCATCCAGTAGCTTTGGTTTTCCTCTCAGTCTCTCTGTGGAAACACTGCCTGCAGTTCAACCTAAAACTCTCTGAATGTTTCCCTGTTGGTCTCATCAAATCTATTCAGTGTTTCACAGGAGAAACAGAAGGCAATAGAACTACAAACATGGCAGCATGTTGTAGTCCTACAGAGAACAATGAACCCCGTTTCCTCTGAGCTGATGAGGTTTTATCATCTCTCCCTCCAGCCTCTACACCAGGACCTCTGACCACCCTGTTGGCTCAACGGGCACCAATCAGAGGTCAGTAATCCGATGGTTTCATGACATCACAGTGCCTGAGATCTACCTGAGCAGGTGTAACTTTTCCTCTGCTTCCAGACACGGTGTGGTTCCTGGCGATCATTGTCCTGCTGTGTGCAGGCATCGCCGTGGCAGTAGTAACTAAGATCAAGCCTATCCTGCGCTGGTTCCGGTCCAGATACGGTCAGTAGATCATCAGAATCCGTCCTGCTCCTCTTCACACACACACAAAACTAAAGCTGCTCTTGTTTTACTGCTCCTCAGGATACTTTCTGGCTGAAAAACCTGCAGCTCAGGACGAAGACAATGTGTCCAAACCCGTCCAGGAGGTTTGTGGGAAATGTGAGCAGCTGATGGACATTTGTGTTAAAGACTAAAGGAGAACATTTGTGGAACATTTGTGGAACCTAACAGATGGTGAACACCTCTCACTGCTTTGGACTTGAAAGCTTGAGGCTGAGCTGGTCCAGCTGAAGACTGACGCTGCTCTCTGAGAGGAAACATCTGACGACTAGAGTCAAAAACACTGAAAACCAGGAAGAACCTGGAACCACAGCGACCCTGAAGAGAAATCCTGCAGCATGTTGCTCAGAGCTGTATGTACTATAGTACAGGAACCTTTATGTTCTATCTTTATATCTACACTACCAGTCAAAGGTTTGGACACACCTTCTCATTTAATGGTTTCTCTTTATTTTCATGACTATTTACATTGTAGATTCTCACTGAAGGCATCAAAACTATGAATGAGAATTATGTAGTAAACAAAAAAGTGTTCAACAATTGAGAAGGTGTGTCCAAGCCTTTGTCTGGTAGTGTATGTATATATCTGACTCCACTGATTGGCCAACATCAGAACCTGTCTGGAACCGTTCAACTCTCTGGACTCTTGGTCGTGTTCCTCCAGCAGCGTTTACAGTGCTATGGATGATGGGTTTATATTGTGTCCTCAGTACATATCAGAGTATTTATACATACATGTTCGTACGTATTTCCACGTGATTGTCACATGTGAATGTTGTTTAAAAACTTACATACATTTTTCTTCTTAGTTTTTTCTTTATTCAAAATAAAATGTCATTTTGCTCAAAGCTTCTGATATTTACAGAATCCACGAAACACTCGGAGCCTGTTAAAAGAGTATTTACAAGATTTAAATTATAACTTACAAAGAAGATCATCTCCCGGCTGCTCCTCACAGAATCATTCAGTTCTTTGGTCCACAGTTTTATAAATCCACCACCAGACAGAGCACTGGGTCTGGATGCATCATAGCGCCTCCTCCTTGGACACGTGGAAGTCCTTGCCCTGCTCCTGGGAGGGGAAGAAGATGCTGTCGGCCTCGTGGCTCCTCTCCTCCTCGGAGATGTGAGGAGATGAAGGGTGAAACTCCGGTCGTCCTCCGTCGGGCTCCTCGCCACCGCTCGGCCTCTCCGTCTTCCCTCCGTCTGCCGTCGGGCCGACCTGTCCTGAGAGGTGGCTGAGGAGGCTGAAGATGACGGTGCCGGGGTTGTGGACGTGGACCGAACCTGCAGAGGAGCAACAGCATGAAGGTGGAGGCGGCAGCAGCTTTACACTGGAAAAATACCCCTCTCAAAACAAGAAAAAAAACACTTATTTCAAGGAACTTTTACCTTGAAATAAGTGAAAAAATCTGCCAATAGAACAAGTGAAAAATGGTTTGGTAAGATTTCTTGAAATAAGATATGATATTTAGAATATAGACATCTTAAAATTAGCTGGGAAACTTATTTAAGCTCTATTTTACCAGGATTGTCAAGCTTAGGTGTCTTAAAATAAGCCAGATATGCTAAAAAAAAAAAAAAAAAAAAAAAAGCAGTTCTTTACTCAAAAATAGATTTTTGCTTTCATGTAACCTCCTAATTTGAGACGTATTAACCCTCCTGCTGTCTTCATTTTTGGGCACCAAAAAAATATTGTTTCCTTGTCTGAAAAAAATCCAAAAAATCAGCAAAAAATTCCACAAATTTCTGAAAATTTGCAAAACCTTCAGGAAGAAAATTCCAATAATTCCTTAAAAATTTTATTTTAAAAAAATCTCCCAAATTTGGCAAGAAAATTCTTGTAAATATTTTCAGAAAATGAGTAAAAATCTTCAAAAAAAATCCTAAAATATCTAAAGTGATTCCATATATATCAGTAAAACTTCTAATATTTTCTTTAAGAACATTCACATAAAAATCAACCAAAATCCAGCAAATTTTGCCGGATTTTGGTTGATTTTTTTTGTGAATGTTCTTAAGAAACATTTTTAACATTTCTTTTTCCATCAAAAAATGTTCAAAGATTTCAAAAAAATTTTGAAAATGTGGACATCAGAAGTTTCAGTGTGAAAATATTTTTTCCCACATTTTCAAATTTTAAAACGGGTTAATTTGACCTGCAGGACGACATGAAGGTTAAACTTATTTTGAGTTTTCTTGTAAAATTCAACTCAAAACAAGATCATCTCAAGGTTGTTTGATTTAACAAGATATTTAAGATGCATTGTCTTAAAACAAGTCCCTCCATCTGCTGAAATGTCTCTTGTTAAGTGAATTTATCTTAAATGAAGTGGGATGAGACATTTAGACTAAAAATAAGACAAACAGACTTGGTAAGATTGAGAGTTTTTGCAGTGCGTGTCTCAGTAAAGTGTTTATTCACTCAGATGTACCCAGATGAGCTGAAACAGACGAACTCTGCTGCTTGCAGGAGTCTCTGCTGAACGGACGAGTCGATTCCTTGGACTTGTGGGACGCGTTTTGTCCTTCCTGAAGGCAAAGAAGGGCCAAAAACAGCAGCAATGATGCAACACAAAAACAAATAATAAATGTGTAAACACATTTTTGTGTCTCATTTTTGTGGTTTTCTGTCTCATTTTGTCGTGTTGTGTATCGCTTTGTCGTTTTATGTCTTGTTTTTGTCATGTTGTCTAATTTTTGTGGCTTTGTGTCTCATTTTTATGGTTTTTGTATCTCAATTTTGTTGCATTGTGTCTCGTTTTTGTCATTTTCTGTCTTGTTTTGCCATTTTGTGATTTGTTTTTGTGGTTTTGTGTGTCAGTTTTGCTGTATGTCTCGTTCTGTGGTTTTGTGTCTTGTTTTTGTTGTTTTGTGTCTTGTTTTTGTTGTTTTGTGTCTCATTTTGTTGTTTTATGTCTCGTTTTTGGCGTTTTATGTCTCATTTTTGGGGTTTTGTGTCTCCTTTTGCCGTTTTGTATCTAGTTTTTGTGGTTTGGTGTCTCATTTTTGGGGTTTTCTGTCTTGTTTTTGTCATTTTGTGTCTCACATTTATGGTTTTCAGTCTCAATTTTTCGTATTGTCTTGTTTTTGTCATTTTATGTCTCGCTTTGCGTCTCATTTTTGTTGCTTTCTGTCTCAATTTTGTGGTATTGTGTCTCGTTTTTGTCGTTTTGTGTCTCATTTTTGTGGTTTTCTGTATTGTTTTTGTCTCATGTTTATGGTGTTCAGTCTCAGTTTTTCCTATTGTGTCTTGTTTTTGTCATTTTATGTCTCATTTTGTGTCTCATTTTTGTTGCTTTCTGTCTCAATTTTGTTGTTTTGTGTCTCGTTTTTGTCATTTTGTTTCTCGTTTTTGTGGTGTCGATTTTTAATGTGGACATTATTTACAGTTTTAGCCTGTTTTTTATGATTAACATGTAAAATTATACTTTTTTCAGTGATTTTACTTGTTTATATTTGTAATTAAACAAATTGTAAAATCTGGAAAATAAGCATTTAAACATTTATTTACAATTTTTCAAACCTTACTACTCATAATTTTTCTTTTAAATAACAAAAAATATTTGTAAAATTCTATTTGATATAAATACAGTAAAACTGGCATTTTTATGCTCAATTACTATTTATAGAAATACAGATTTTGGTCTGTTTTTTGTGTCTGACATGTCAATTAACACTTCTTTTCTGTGATTTTATGAAATATTATTTATAACTTAAACCCTGAAACACCATTTGATTGTCAGCATCTAAAAGATTATGAAAAACCCTTCCTTTTTCCAGTGGACTCACCTCGTTACAGAGCTTTGCGACCGCTGAAAAACATCAGATGAAGCCATGAGTAACAGAAAAGCTCACACTGATAAGCTGTAATCTCATTTTAACACTTTAAACTTCATTCATTATCAGAACTCATTCAGAGTTCAGCTTCTTCTTACTTTGCCTGAAACACGTCTCGTCTCCGGGCCGACGGAAGCAGAAGAGGATCACCACGGCAACGCAGGACACCACGACCACCGGACACAAAACGGCCGCCAGCAGCTTGTTGGAATAATCTGAGGGTAGACAGATAGATAGATAGACAGACAGACAGACAGACAGAATCTAAGTGAGTTAAAGTTGCTCTAAAATGAGCTAAAGTTTCTCTATACTAGTTAAAGTTGCTCCAAAATCAATTAAAGTCGCTTCATATTAATAGAAGTTGCTCTATATTAGTTAAAGTTGAGCTACACTAATGTTCAAAAGTTTGAGGTCACCCAGATAATTTCATGTTTTCCATTAAAGCAGTTAATATTTAGTAAAAGCACAGAAAAAAGTCTTAATTTACATGTTGACTGTAGAAATAAAAACAGACCAAAAGCGTGGAGAAACTGCTGGACTAAACAAACAGTTTACCACTCATAGTCGTGCCGCCAGCTTTAGTAAAAGTTATTTCAACCGTTTCCTGTTTGTCCAACTAACTGAAAGTCTTTTCTCAGTTACTCACCGCGGCTGTCTGCAGACTGAGGTCGACACCTATAGAAAAGAGGAGAACTGCTAGTCAAACGTGTTGATTTTAACTTCAAGCTGTAAACGTGAGACCACCGCAGCGTCTTTGATCTGAGACTTACGATGGAGACGAGCAGCTGATGGTTGGGACAGAAGCTGAGGAAGACGTCTGTTCATCTCTGGCCGATTTCACTGCTGGAAAACACAAAGTTCACCGTTTGGTTTCACACCTCAGAGACGAACACCAACTTCAGTCTCTATGACAGCTGCTGGTCGCTGCATACATGAGAACTCGGCTTTTTGGTGTCTCGTTTTTGTGGTTTTGTATCTCGTTTTTGTGGTTTTGGGTCTCGTTTTTGTGGTTTTGGGTCTCGTTTTTGTCGTTTTGGGTCTTGTTTTTGTCGTGTTGCGACTCATTTCTGTTGTTTTGTGTCTCAGTTTTGTGTCTTGTTTTGTCGTTTTGGGTCTCGTCATTTTGTCTCATTTCTGTTGTTTGTGTCTCGTTTTTGTCGTTTTGTGTCTAGTTTTTGTCACTTTGTATTTCGTTTTGTGTCTAATTTTTGTGGTTTTGAGTCTCGTTTTTGTGGCTTTGTGTCTCGTTTTTGTCGTTTTATGTCTAGTTTTTGTCGTTTTGGGTCTTGTTTATGCCATGATGTGACTCATTTCTGTTGTTTTGTGTCTCGGTTTTGTGGTTTTGTGTCTCGTTTTTGTGGTTTTGTGTCTGGTTTTTGTGGTTTTGTCATTTTATGTCTCGTTTTTATGGTTTTGTGTCTGGTTTTTGTGGTTTTATATTTCACTTTTTTCAACTAGAATCTCTTCTTATTGGAATGAGATAATGGAGCCCTGATGTTTGGTTGAATCACATATCTGTGCTGGAGGAGGAAACCTGCTCTTTTCCTGCCATTGTGCTGCTGTCTGTAAACAAAACTAGAAACTCTTTACTCTGCAGCGACTGATCCTTCAGCCACTCGGAGAAACAACAGTGACATGTTTGAAGCTAATATGCTGGATTTGTCAGCAAACGGCAGACATGGAGCAACATTTTTGGAGTCTTTTCCTGGCCAGAGAATGAATCTGAATCCAACCGTCTCTCTGCTCCCTCTTCTGTTGAGGGAAATATGAGACGATTTAGCTGGTAAATGCTCCAGTGTTCACCTCCTGGGAGTTTTCTCCTTTTAGTGCTTTTCAACATTAAATTATGGTTGATTTAAGCTGGCTTTCTGACGAAGAATGTACTAAAAAAGAGGCCACCAAGACACCTATGACTCCTCTGAAGGAGCTCCAAGAAAGAGACTAGTGAGGGAGGCCACCAGGACACCTATGAGTCCTTCAAAGGAGTTACAAGGAGATTAGTGAAGGATAGACTCTGTTGGAAAAAGCTCAAATTAAATGTGGACTAGAGTTCACCAGAAGATATGTGGAGACTCTGAAGCATCATGATGTGAAGCACGGTGGTGGCAGCATCATGATGTGAAGCATGGTGGTAGTAGCATCATGATGTGAAGCACGGTGGTGGCAGCATCATGATATGAAGCACGGTGGTGGCAGCATCATGATGTGAAGCATGGTGGTAGTAGCATCATGATGTGAAGCACGGTGGTGGCAGCATCATGATGTGAAACACGGTGGTGGCAGCATCATGATGTGAAGCATGGTGGTGGCAGCATCATGATGTGAAGCATGGTGGTGGCAGCATCATGATGTGAAGCATGGTGGTGGCAGCATCATGGTGAAGCATGGTGGTGGCAGCATCATGATGTGAAACATGGTGGTGGCAGCATCATGATGTGAAACACGGTGGTGGCAGCATCATGATGTGAAGCACGGTGGTGGCAGCATCATGATGTGAAACATGGTGGTGGCAGCATCATGATGTGAAGCACGGTGGTGGCAGCATCATGATGTGAAACATGGTGGTGGCAGCATCATGATGTGAAGCACGGTGGTGGCAGCATCATGATGTGAAGCACGGTGGTGGCAGCATCATGATGTGAAACATGGTGGTGGCAGCATCATGATGTGAAGCATGGTGGTGGCAGCATCATGATGTGAAGCACGGTGGTGGCAGCATCATGATATGAAGCACGGTGGTGGCAGCATCATGGTGAACCATGGTGGTGGCAGCATCATGATGTGAAACATGGTGGTGGCAGCATCATGATGTGAAGCACGGTGGTGGCAGCATCATGATGTGAAACATGGTGGTGGCAGCATCATGATGTGAAGCATGGTGGTGGCAGCATCATGATGTGAAACATGGTGGTGGCAGCATCATGATGTGAAGCATGGTGGTGGCAGCATCATGATGTGAAACATGGTGGTGGTAGCATCATGATGTGAAGCACGGTGGTGGCAGCATCATGATGCTGCAGATTAGAGATAATCTTCTGCAGGTTCATCACTTTGTCAGATTCTTTTCATTTTATCATTTTGATTCATTGTTTTCATAAAGACATGATCCTGTAAATCTTTATATTTTATATCCAACTCACATGACTGGTGACTTTAGAATCTGGTTTCTTGTCCTTCATTCAGCCTCAGGAAACTGCAGCTGTGGGTTATTTTCTGTTCCATGCAGCTCTGTAAACTCTGCTCTGACCTGTGGAACTTCCTGTCACATGAGTCTCTGAACTTCTTCTGTCATAGCAGGAGTTCAGCTGCTGGGTTTAGTTTCTGTATTTTCGGTCTCTTGTTAGTTTTACTGTGTTCAGTTTTTGTTTCATGTGTGCATAGTTTTTGAATCTTTTGTGCTGAAGCTTCCCATGAGACAGAGCTGTCATCTGAAAGGCCTTCCTGGTTAGATAGTTAGAATGAAAGCGTGAGGCCCCCTGCTGGTCGGAGGAACCTCTGCTGTGTTTACCGGTTGTGGTCGTGTCCTGGATCTTCTCACACACTCTGCAGTTTTCAGTCAGCGGAGACATCTGGGTGCATCGAAACCCCGACTCACAGCTGCACTTCAGGTCTGACGTCCTGCTGCAGTTCTGAACCACCTTCAGGTGAAACTCTGACGGACGAGAAGCACATTTTAACACGGTTGTAGATGGCTGTGTGTGATGAGATGAGGCAGACTTTAGGTTTGTGTACCTGGTGAACAGTCTCTGTAGCAGGGGTGGCAGCTCTCCTCTCGATTCCAGTCGGTCGTGTAGCTTCCAGGAGGACAAACTTCACATTCTGTACAAGAAGACTTCTGATACTCACCTGACAGAAAAGACAAACGGTGAGAGGCAGGAAGACGGAGCAGAGCTGCAGCCAGATGCATGTTAATGAAGGATGTGGTCGTAGTCGGCTGAAGGCGTCATCAGAACAGAAGCTGCTCGACTTCACTAACAGAGTTAAAGCTAAATAAAATAAAAGATACTGAATAAAAGTTCACCTGCAGGACACAGCAGGCACTCTTTGCCTCTAATCCGGTAGGTCCTCTGGATCTGTTGATGGATCAGAACCAGTTAAACAACTCCAGATCATTAATCAAACTTGTTTTCTAGTGAATTATACAGAAAGTTTAGTTTTTTCTTTTTTTACCGGAGAGGTGAGGACCAGATGTGCAGACAACATCAGGACGGCCACAAAGTGTTTCATTAATGCCATCTACGGACAGACAACATTCACATCTTTCAAATTCTGCAAATGAGGATTTTTTATTTTTATTTTTATTTTTTACCATTAAACAGAATAAAAACAGCCTCTTTACCTCCAGTTTGATGATGCTCCCTTTTGTTCTGCCTCTTCTGTTTGATTCACTTCCTCAAGGTGTGATTCTCAGTCCGTCTTGTCACTCTGCCCGTCGATGCCTCACTGTTTCCTCACCTGTTACGTCTTCCTGCCTCCCGCCCACTCATCTCCTGCTGCTGTCCTGTTTACGGCTCGAACTGACGCTGACAGTAACGCCGACTTCTGCCTCAAGCAGTCGTCATTTTCCATCAGAGCTGACATCTGACGGCAATTACGGAGAAAGAGATGCCGTTCTGTGTACGGTGAACCATCTGCAGCCCGGCGGAAGAACAGATGGTTCTGATAGAACCGTCAGGCCTTTATTCCTCATTTCTCACTTTGTCTGTAAAAGGCTCAGTTCATCCAAACTCACATAAAAAGGAAAGAAAACGACAAAACAAATAATCACAGTAGTCAGACAAACTGCAGCTCAGATTTCTTATTTTTAACCCTCATGTCGTCCCGTGGGTCAAATTGACCCGTTTTAAAGTTTGAAAATGTGGGAAAAAATATATTTTCACAGTGAAACTTCTGATGTCCACATTTTCAACATTTTTGTGAAATCTTTGAACATTTTTGGTGGGAAAAAAAAGAAATGTTAAAAATGTTTCTTAAGAACATTCACAAAAAAATCTACCAAAATCCAGCGAAATTTGCTGGATTTTGGTTGATTTTTATTTGAATGTTCTTAAAGAAAATATTATGAGTTTTACTGATATGTATGGAATCACTTTAGATATTTTTAGGATATAAAAATATTTCCAATAATTTTCTTGCCACATTTGGGGATTTTTTTTTTTTTAAATAAAACTTTTAAGGGAAACTTTTAAGGAATTATTGTATTCTGCTTCCAGAAGGTTTGACAAATTTTCTGAAATTTGGGGAATTTTTTTGCTGATTTTTTTCAGACAAGAAAACAATATTTTTTGATGCCTGTAAATGAAGACAACAGGAGGGTTAATTCAGGCTCCACAGCAGGAACTCTACAAGTCCTTTGGTTCCTGACGTCCTTTGGTTCCTTCAGTCCTTTGTATGTCTTCCTTTATTTCTGATGACAGACTCAACCCTCCTCAGCATGGAGGAAACCAGAGTCCACTCATTTCTGCTCACATCTTCTCACATTCTTCTCTGTTTTATTGAGCTGCTCTTTGCTGGAGGGGTTGTGTTGCTCTACCTTTCTCTGGAAAACACCACAAAGGTTCTGTTGGGTTCAGGACTCACACTGTCCAGGTCCTGGTTCCACTTTGTTCTAGTGGAGAAGCTCTTGTGTGATAATGTTCTTTGGATGTTCTCCTGCTGGAATATTCCTCTTCTTCCATCTCTTCTGGTCAGCCAGTATTCTGGTTCATCCTCAGACCTTCATGCTGCATCTAGAAATGTCTTCAACACCTTCTGACCTCATGCAGCCCCACATCATCACACTTCCACCTCCGTGCTTCACTGTCAGGACTATGCATCCACTGTGGTAGTCCTGGTCAGGTTCACACCAAACATCTGGACTCCATCTGAACTCATTTATCTTCATCTGACCAAAGAATGTTCTCCAACATCCACCAGGCTTCTTCTCATGTTCTTCAGCAAACTTTCATCTGGAGGTTTAGTTCTGAGCAGCAACCAGGTTTAGTTCTTGTCCTCCGTCCATAGAGGTTGATGTTCTGAAGGTTCCTTCACACTGTGAGCTTCACACTAACTCTGGTTTCCATGGAGAACCCCTGAACCAAGTCTGAAGCAGCTGCTGTCTGTTTTTACAGCTGGATTGTGGAAGTAGTTCACTGTCTGTGGAGTCATTTTAGGAGCTCTGATTAGTGGTACTATGACTCCTTCTAGACCTCCTGATTAGTGCTACTATGACTCCTTCTAGACCTCCTGATTAGTGGTCCTATGACTCCTTCTAGACCTCCTGATTAGTGGTACTATGACTCCTTCTATACCTCCTGATTAGTGGTACTATGACTCCTTCTAGACCTCCTGATTAGTGGTAGTATGACTCCTTCTAGACCTCCTGATTAGTGGCACTATGACTCCTTCTAGACCTCCTGATTAGTGGTACTATGACTCCTTCTAGACCTCCTGATTAGTGGTACTATGACTCCTTCTAGACCTCCTGATTACTGCTGACTCTGTGCTTCACTGGTTTTTAGTTGCTCACTGATCTTCCTGGATCCTTTTCCATCTTTGTCGAGTCTCTCAGTCAGATTTTTCTCTTCCTCTGTTCAGTTGTTTTCCATGTGGATCCATGATGCAGACATAGATAGACCCAGTCCATAGGTCCAGAACTGAGAAAGTTCTGCTGTTCCCAGCTCATTTTAGAACCATGTTCTTGCAGTTAGGCTGATTGGAAATCACAGCTGGACTCAGTTTAATTCTTTGAGTTTGTGAATTTTCATCATCATCTTTATAAAAAGTTTGTTTTTTGATGATTCATCAGAGAAAATATTCTGCTGTTCTGTTGAGAAATAACTCAGTTTGAGTGTTTCTAATGGTATAAACAGAAGAACACATCACAAGTAAAAAGAATTCCAAAAGTTTGCATGAACAGGCTGATTAACTTGAAGGTGAACATAAAAACGAGGCTCATTGTTGTTCTCAGTTGCATCTTTTATTCATTCTTCTCTCTCGTTACACACTGAAGCTCTGCAGTGAAGCTGTTCAGTCACTAATCTTCAAGTTCAAAGCTGCAGCGGGACACATCTGGATCAACAACCGGCAAAATGCCAAATTCATGTGTGACAAATTGAATATTTTCAGTCTTTCTCCTCTAGAAATACCAAAAAAAGACTTTTTTTTGTTCTTAACTGCCATAATTTCCTTTGAGAAGCTAAATAGAGCGTCGGGTCGTTGTGTTAATTCAAAGCTTTTGCGGTTTTCTTTTCAGGTGTGTGACCGAGGTCAGTCTTCTGCAGTCTTTAAACACAAGTATATATTCAAAGCTATATTTCCTTTACACAGATAAAGTCAAAGCCATCGGCGTCATTTCGCTAAAGCATTTGCATTTCAGTAGTCTGAAGGTATTTTTAAACTGACTTTACTCGGCCCGCCACAAACACTCAGAAAGAAAAGTACCAATGGAAAAAAACCTCCATTATCATCTTGATTTATCCATTTTGGCTCAAATGTCACTGATTGAAGTCAAGCAGAATCTCATTGTTCTGTTCCATGTTGTGCGTCTGCACCAGTTAAAGCCTTTTTAAAAACACCGTACAGACAAAACACCCAGAACTTCACACACTGACACATGCATACATAGACTCACTCAGTGTGTGGAAGGAACACAAAACTAAAGCAAACGGTGTTTTAAGGTCTCCGTCAGAGTCCGACATGCTTCAAATCCTCCTCATTTTACTGGAACGAGAAAGAACCTGACGGCAGAAACTACAGCAGAACTACATTTAGAAACGGAGACGAAACCCTGCAGAGTTTCCTGCAGCAGTTTGTGGTTTAATGTGTCCAGAAACACAGAAATAAAACGAGGTCTGTGTCAAATGCAGCGTGTAAGACGGAGCAGAAGACGAAAAGTGTCTGTCTCCAGCATGTTCTGTTCGGTTGCTATGGTAACAACGGTGCTGATTGCTTCCTATTCTACACTTTGCTTCCTTCTAACAGGCTCAAAAATAGGTTCATTATATACATTAAGCACCAAGAGGAAGAGCTTCGGCAGCTAGATTCAGTCTTTTTGTTCACTCTCTGACCTTTCTGCTTTGTTTTGGCACTCAACGGCTAAATTATTTGTATTTCTCGTGGCCCGTTCTGCTCACTCATGCAGTTTCTCTAAACTATCACTAACAGCTTCTACAGACTCTCAGAAGTTCATCTTTTCCTCCAAACTTAAACCTGAAAACTACCATGCATCCGACTGCCGCTGAGCTCATCTGATCCTCAGCTGTTTCCTGCTGCAGATGTTGATAAATTCACTTGTTGCTGCTCCCACGTTCCCTTTGAAACGTTCATCAGGTTATTTAGCGTCATAAATATTAAAATCTGCTGCGACTGCACTGGAAATATGAGCGCCTTCGTCAGAATGAAGGTAAATGTACGTCTGACGGAGGGAATTCACAGTTTATAATTAACTAGAAGGAGACCAAAACCTGCTTTTTTCAGTAGTTTCAATATAAGACAAGCAGGAAGTCAGTTAATAACACACCGAGTCACACCGTGTGTTATCAGAAGACGTTTTTAGCTTTTAGCACATCATTGCACACAAATAACTTAACCTTTAACATCTTAAAATAAGACGTTAACTTGCCGGAGGTGTTTCATTTCTATCCTACAGAAATAACAGTTCTGGTGCTTTTTCTGTCCCATTAAGCCCAAATGTTTGGATTTATTTCTGACTGAAGGTTTGATGATTGAATTCTTCGTCCTGCAGATGGAAAGCAAACCGATGGTGCAGCTTTGAGGCAGTAAAACGCTGAATCCTGACATCTTATTATGTGAAGATTCATCATGTTTAACCCTCGTGTTGTCTTAACGTTCTGAACACTCCCCTCATCCTGAGGGTCTAAAATGAGCCGCCTCCACTGAGCCTCTAAAATAAAGCCAACCCAAAATCTATTTTACATGAAGAAACAACCTGTCAGGCATCACACACTTGGTGAATGTCTGGGTTTTTCCCTCTGTAGAGGCCATAAAGACTGTATTTCATCAGTGGACACCACTCGTTTTAACCTTTTTCTTTACTAAAGTAGAGGTTTAATCTCACTATTATTGCTGCTAAAAGTACTGCATAGGTGTAAACAGTATTTGTTGAGCAAAACACAGTACTTGTATATTCTAAGAAAGTACCAGAAACTTGCAGAAAGTAGCTTGAAATGCATTTTCTGAAGGGAAACGCCAATAGTTCTGTATGCTGCACAATGGAATTCAACTACGAAATACTAGTCTTCTCTCCTCAGTAATAAGAATAAAACAGCCATAGATGCACAACAGAAATATAAAGAACATATTAAATTCTAATTAGCTTATTTAGGACAGTATGCAAGTTTGTGTGCATTTGTTTTACTGTTTTATCTCCTGGATGTCCGAAAAAATCTGATCTATGACCTGCTGGTTCCTGAAACTTAAAAACTACACTCACGGCTTCAGCTTTACTTTTTCTAACAGTGGAGTTACTTTAGGAAAAGTCATCAAATTTGAAGTTGAAAAAAGGGTAATTTAGGGGCTTTTCTCTGCTTTAAACATAGTGGTCGGGTCATTTCTGACCCTAAGACAACATGAGGGTTGAATCCAGATCCACTGGTGAAGCTCATATTTATCACGTCAACTCCAGACGACCGTCTGATCTGCTTTGTGTTGACCAGTAGAAGGACTGGAAATGTGTGAGGAGTGACTCTGACAGCAGAATATCTGAAGAATATTTATTATTATTATTATTATTATTATTATTATTATTATTATTATGGTGTGTAGAGTGAATAACTCAGACTAAACTTTCCTGACAAACTATGTCTCCTAAATCTCCTAAAACTCTCCATTTATCACAAGATTTTGCTGTTTTTCCATCAATAAATGACTAAATAAATAGATGTAAATGTAGTGTTGCCATAGTTACGGGGTGTGTATTGCGTCGTGTGGTACTGCAGCTGGACGCCGCCGCGGTCACGTGACCACAGCCAGGTGTCAAGATCTGGGTGAAGACGAGGGTGGAGATGATGAAGATTTATCGCTTTCTTTCTGGTCGCCGTCGTCAGAAGCTGCAGGAGCTGCAGAGTTACTGAGAAAAACAAACTGGAGTCAGTCTGCAGCTTTAAACATCACTTATTCTGCTTTCTGCAAAAAGCACAGCACTGCAGGACATTCAGACTCTGTTACAGTTTTCTGTAAAATCCAGACACAAAATGACAGAAATGAGACACAAAAACGGCAAAAACAAGACACAGAATGACAACAAACTAATGAAATGACAAAAACAAGACACAAAACAACACAAACAAGACACAAAATGATAAAAAACAAATCATAAAATGACAAAAACCAGACACAAAATGACAAAAACAAGTCATAAAACAGCAAACCAAGACACAAAATGACAAAAAACTAATGATAAAATGACAAAAACAAGACACAAAATGACAAAAACAAGACACAAAATGACAGAAAAGAGACACAAAATGACAAAAATGAGACAGAAAATTACAAAAACGAGACACAAAATGATAGACGAGACAAAATAACAAAAATGAGACAGAAAACGACAAAAACCAGACGCAAAATTACAGAAATGAAACACAAAACAACAAAAACTAGACACAAATGACAAAAAAAATCATAAAATGACAAAAACAAGACACAAAGTTACAAAAACAAGACACAAAATGACAGAAATGAGACACAAAATGACAAAAACATGGCACAAAACGACAAAAACAAGTCATAAAATGACAAAAACAAGACACAAAATGACAAAAAACAAATAAAACGACAAAAACAAGGCACAAAAATGACAGAAATGAGACACAAAGTAACAAAAATGAAACAGAAAACGACAAAAACGAGACACAAAATGACAGAAACGAGACACAAAATAACAAAAACTACACACAAATGACAAAAAACAAGTCATAAAATGACAAAAACTAGACACAAAATGGCAAAAACAAGTCATAAAACGGCAAAAACAAGACTCAAAATGACAGAAATGAGACAAAACAAAAACTAGACACAAATGACAAAAAACAAATTATAAAACGACAAAAACAAGACACAAAATGACAAAAACAAGACACAAAATGACAGAAAAGAGACACAAAATGACAAAAATGAGACAGAAAATGACAAAAACGAGACACAAAATGATAGATGAGACAAAATAACAAAAATGAGACAGAAAACGACAAAAACCAGACACAAAATGACAGAAATGAAACAAAAAACTAGACACAAATGACAAAAAACAAATTATAAAACGACAAAAACAAGACACAAAATGACAAAAACAAGACACAAAATGACAGAAAAGAGACACAAAAATGACAAAAAAACTTGGCACAACATGACAAAAACAAGTCATAAAACAACAAAAACAATACACAGAATGACAAAAAACAAATGAAACGACAAAAACAAGACACAAAACAACAAAAACGAGACACAAAAGACAAAAGCGTTATCAACAGGGTTGTTGTGGGACACGTTCCATAAATAATAATTATTATTGAAAATATTATGGTGATTAAAGAAAACGTTCCCACAATTACAAGAGACATCAATTAAAAAATAATATCAAAAAAGAAAAAAGAGATTTAAATTTCATTTTAACTGTTTTATTAGAGATTTAGTTTGGTCATCAGGGAGGTGGGACAAGAGAAAAATGTCATTTTAGGAGGAACTCCAGACTTATTTGGTATTTTAAAAATATTTTCAAACATTCTTTTCTCCTAGTTTTTTAGATTTGGTCTCAGAACAACTGCATGTTTTAGGATTTTGTAGGTGGATTATTTGAAATTTGATGAGTGTAAAATGTCCTCCAGTTCTAGAATGAGCCGTGGTCAGCTGAGGGTTAATGAATGCTCACCTGTCTCCGCTCTGAGTGATGAGCCTCCTGCAGGTCTCCATCTGAACGTCCAGACCTCGTTTCATGGAGCACATCTCCATGTACTCGTGCAGGTGACGGTTCATGTCGCTCTTCGCTGTGGCCAGCTCCAGCTGACGTCACAGAAAATACAATCCAGATGTTTCAATCCACGCAGTCACACAGTTTATCTTAGTTTTACAGAACTTTATTCAACTGCTTTAAGTCAAAAAAAGAAGAATTTGTTCACAGATGAGACATTAAAAGAAAACAGAGTTCTAACAAGTTGCTCTAAATGAGTCAAAGTTGACCTACACTAATGTTCAAAAGTTTGGGGTCATCCAGACAATTCCATGTTTTCCATGAAAACTCCCACTTTTATCCATGTGCTAACATAACTGCACAAGGGTTTTCTAATCATCAATGAGCCTTTCAACACCATTAGCTAACACAATGTAGCATTAGAACACAGGAGTGATGGTTGCTGGAAATGTTCCTCTGTACCCCTATGGAGATATTCCATTAACAATCAGCTGTTTCCAGCTACAATAGTCATTTACCACATTAACAATGTCTACACTGGATTTATCATTCATTTAATGTTATCTTCATTGAAAAAACTGCTTTTCTTTCAAAAATAAGGACATTTCTAAGCGACTCTCCACCTTTGAACTGTAGCATAAACTAAAACTGTACATGAAGCAGCTATTAAAGTTACTGCAGAGAGTCTGACCTCGATCTGGTCGATGGTCTCCTGGTATTCTTTCTCTCTGGACTTGAACAGACACTCGGTGTCATTAATCACCTTTTCCAGACAGTCGTCCTGCTGCAGACACACAAGAAGAAACACAACTTCAACCACGCAGTCCTGCACCGACTCACAAACACTCGGCTCAGATTCCAGCAGCTGAATCAGCAGCGCTCAGAAAAACAAACAGCGACATGAATCTGTAGGAAACAAACACAGCAGCGAACAGACAGACGTGATGTTCTGAAGGTCAGCAGTGTGAGGATCCATCGACCCAAACGCCGTCCTGCTGCGCCACTCTAAAGGCTTCCTGGAGTCTGAACTGATCAAACCTACTGAGCTGATGAGAGTCGGGATGAAAACAGGAACAGAACTGAGCTCCTCAAGGTTCCACTGAAGGTCTGGAGGTGTTTAAATGATCTGAGGCTGAACTTTGTGGGTTTTCAATGTTCCAAGGAGTAAAATTAGAGAGAGTACTGGGTCGGACCATCATTTGCCTTCAGAACTGCTTTAATTCTTCGCGGCTGGAAACGTTCCTCAGAGGTTTTGGTCCATATGGACGTGAGAACATCAAAGAGTTACTGCACGATGAGAATCTCCTGTTGAACCACAACCCAAAGGTTCTGTTGCATGGAGGCCAGTGGAGTCCAGAGAACTCATTATTATGTACAAGAAGCTACTTTGAGATGATCTGAGCTTTGTGACGAGGAGGTTCTCCTGCATAAGATGGTTCAGAACCAAGATGGATCCACGGTTCATGTTGTTGACACCAAACTGTGACCATCAGCAGCAGAAACCAGACTCATCAGACCAATCAACCTTCTTCTACGGTCCAGTTTAGGTGGAGTTTCCTGCACTGTGATCTTCTGCTGCTGTATCTGTTCAAGCTTCAACGTGTTCTTCAAAGATGTTCTCCTGCTTGGTTCTACCAGTAGTTATCTGACTAACTGTTGTCTTTAAACATCTCCAAGACTCCTCCAGAGACGGTTGTAGACCTGCAGGTTCTGAAGCAGTCGAACCATCTAACCACCATCTAAGCTCACTTAAATCACGTCGCTTCTTCATTCTGAGACTCAGTTTGAACTTCAGCAGCTCGTCTTCACAGGTATAAATGAGCTGCTGCCGTGTGATTGGCTGATTGGATGCTTAACGAGCAGGTGAACAGGTGAACCTGACAGTTTCAGGTGAGTTAATTAAAGTTCCTATCAGGCTGCCGAGGAGACAAATCTGAGCGTTCTGGATTCGTTTATGTTGTAATCAGATTACATTACATCATCCAGGTGTGTCAGGTTACCTCTCCAGGTGGGTGGGCGGGGTCTGGAGGCAGAGTGCATCCTGGGAAATCCTCCCACAGCAGCAGCGTCTCTTCGGTCTCCTCCCAGGCAAGACTGTCGCAGTCGTCCTCGAACTCACACTCACGCCTGAAACACACACACAAATATACACAAAAACACACACAGAGACACACACATATACACAAACACATACACAGAGACACACACAGAGAAAACAAGGAAAACACAAACATACAGAGACACATAAACATTATCACAGACACACAAATACACACAACCACACACACACACACACACACACACACACACACACACACACACACACACACACACACACACACGCACACAAATACACACAAAGATAACAAGGAAAACATAGAGAGACACACACATATACACACATAGATACACAAATATACACACAAACATACAGAGGCACAAACACACAAATATACACACAAACACACACACACAGTCACACAAACACAATCACAGACAAACAAATACACAAAGACACACAAAAATTGAATACACACACAAACACAACCACACACACAAATATACACAAACATACACATAGATAACAAGGAAAACATACAAACATACAGAGACACACACAAATACACACATAGATACACAAGTATACACACGAACATACAGAGACACACATAGATACATAACCACACACACACAAATACACACAGTGACACAGACAGACACACAAACACACAAACAGAAGCACACAGTGAACATTAATCAGTAAAGTGCAGGATAAAGATAAAGATGATGGAGACGATGATGAAGATGACGTCTGGTCCACTCACAGCTGGTTTAACATCCTCTGCATCTCCTCGTTGATCTGATTGGCCGACGAGCCTCCGTGTTCGTCGTCTCTGGCCAATCCGCCGTCGCTCTCCGAGGTGCTGACGGTGTCGTCGCACTCGCTGCCGTTGAAGGACAGCGGCGTCTGTTTCCGCCGGCAGTTCAGGGTCGGCTGGTTGTTGGGAACCTGCAGGAGACCGGAGGAGTCAGAACGACACCGCTAAACCAGAACCGGAACCAGAACCAGAACCAGGACCAGGAGCGGCTGGTACCTGGTACATCTGGATCACGTCCTCACAGTTCCTCTGCTGGGCCACGTCGCACAGCCGAGCCGTGATGTCGATCCTCCTGCAGATGTCCATGTCCACCTTCATGGCCTTCTCCTGGATCTTACTGTCCAGTTCTGACAGGTTCTGGACGCACAAACGGAAACACGACATTAAAGACCGAGAATCAGTCCGATACAGATCCTGAGGCAGAACCCAGAGGTCCGTCAGAACCAAACTTGATGGAGTCAGTGGTTCTTACAAAGTCATGCAGTCTGATATGTAAAGGTTCGAGCTGCAGTTTGTATCTGAATGAAGCTGTGAGGAACAATAATGGAAAAGTGTCGTCACGGTAACGGACCGATGGAACAGAAATGATCCAGAACTTCAGAACTCACGTTGCTCATGAGGCCTTTGAACAGAACCAGCTCAGCCTTCAGCTGCTGGACTCTGAGAGCCAGTTCATCCTGACAGCCCTCGCTCTCCTGGAGGTCCTGAACACACACAAACACACACATTAACACAACAGAAACACACACAGTTCTGTCTGTCCTGAGCTACAACAAAAAACAAAGTTTATCTTCAAAACAAAACATTGTGATCCTGAATGAATAATCTGCAGGTCGGAGCTGTGGACGTGTGTCGTCATGACAACGCTGTCATGGACGTGTGTCGTTATGGTAACGCTGCCGTGGGTGTGTAGTCATGGCAACGCTGCCGTGGACATGTGTTGTCATGACAACGCTGTCATGGACGTGTGTCATTATGGTAACGCTGCCGTGGATGTGTGTCGTCATGGCAACGCTGCCTTGGACATGTGTCGTCATGACAACGCTGTCATGGACGTGTCTCGTTATGGTAACGCTGCCGTGGGTGTGTAGTCATGGCAACGCTGCCGTGGACATGTGTTGTCATGACAACGCTGTCATGAACGTGTGTCGTTACGGTAAAACTGCCGTGGGCGTTTGTCGTCATGGCAACGCTGTCGTGGACTTGTGCCGTCACGGTAACGCGGCTACTGATGTCTGCCATCATGGTAACACTGCCACGGACGTGTGTTGTCATGGTAATACTGCCGTGGACGTGTGTCGTCATGACAACACTGTCGTGGACGTGTGTCGTCATGGTAACGCTCCCCTCCGTTCATCAGTTCATACCATCTCTACATCATTTGTCTCTTGTGGTGTTTTTCTGTTTGTGCTCTGCAGCTGATGTTCTGCTGAACAGGGAAGCACGCTGATTCCTGGCAATGGTGCACGTGCACGTGCACACATACAGACACAAACAGGAAACCAAGCTGTGAGTGCACAAAGACACAACTGTAGGAAGTCCAAATATGGGAGCTTGGTGCTGGAGGATGAAGACACAAAAGAAGAATTTGTCTTTGGTCATTTTCCTTCTTGAGATGAGAACCAGTGGAACTGTTCAACCAGCTGACGGCCAGATGTTGAAGGAACCAATCAGAAGAAGGGAGTCAGGACTTAATGAGAACCAGGCAGCAGCAAGGATAGTGACAGTAATCTGCAGTAAAACCACTAATATTTAACATCAGCATTGTGAACAGACCCACAGCAGAGACTAAAACAACCGTCACTGCAGCCTCACACCAACACACTGCAGTCACGTTTCCATCACTTCACTTCCTGGAGACTCAACCTCACCTCCACTGTAACCCTCAGAACCCAAAACCAACAGGAAGTTAAAAAGGCTTGAGACATAAAACAGCTAAAGGAGTCCAGTTATGAAGCAGAATGAGACTAGCCCCAGATTCTCTATGAGACGGTTTTCAGGTGAACTGCAGGCAGTGTTTGTTACCTCCTGAAGGTCTGTGATCTTCTGCTGCAGGTCCATCCTCATCGTGTATTCTTCTTCCCACCTGACAGACAAAGAAATCAGAGTTAAGTCGGTGAGTTAATGTAGATAAAGAACATCAGGTTCATGAATAAACAGACTGATGCTCAGCTTTTATCTAAACAACAGGTTAGAAATCCAGCGGAAAGTCAATCAGACTCTTCACGGCTCAGTGTTGGAGCTGCAACTAAAGAATGTTTTCAGATTTAACTGTAGTTTCTCTGGAATTAACACTAAAAATCACGTCACAGCACAAACAAACCACTGGACCACTAGTCTGTTGATGGTTTTCTGGATGAATCGATCAGCTGTTTGGTTCTAAAATGTCATAAACTGGTGAAAAATGTGGATCAGAGTTTCGTCAAATGTCTGTTTAGTCCAAAGATCTGCAGTTTACTGTCACAGAGGAAAGAAAATAGAAAATATTCACAATTAAGAAGCTGAAAACACAGAATTTAGACAGTTTTTATTAAAAATGACTCAAACTGATTTAATAGCTAATGATTATTTGGTGAATTGTTGCATCTCTAGTGACTTTACTGTCCAGGATTCACTGGAGATCAAAAACAGACTTAGTGGGTTTAATAAATCAGTCACACTGAGGATGTCTGCTGCTGAATTAACCGGTAAAACATGTTATTTTTAATCATAAATACCCTGATGAAACTGAAAATCTTCACACAGACGCTTTAATTTGTTGTGCCTGGGACACATTGATATTTCATGTCAGTCCCTGTAAAAAATTCACAATCATCCTGTAAAACTAGAATTTATCTCAGCCGTCGTTCACCTGATTTGTGTTTTATGAGCGACGTTTAATTCTGCCTGACGACAGAGAATAACTTCAGTTTAAACAGACATGAGGCAGCAGGAAACTGATCAGAGTGAGGTAATGTGACGGATTTACTTCATACAAAACCTGTGATGTCACACAGTGATGTCATGTTCAGGTTAAATCCGACAGATTAACGCAGCACAACGTTCAGACCTGCAGGGAAACTAAAACAACTGAGTCATGAAAGGAGCTGCCTGTCAAACAGCAGCTGCTTGTCAAACAGAAAGAAGAGAGGAGCCGGGTTCTGCAGGACGACTTGCAGCAGCCGCAGCTGCAGCGCATGCTGCAATGCAGATATAGAGGGGAGGAGGGGGGAGGAGAGCGGAGGAGAGGGGAGGAGGGGGGAGGAGAGGGGAGGGGGGAGGGCTCTGTGTGTTTACAGGAGAAGCTGAAGCTGAAGGAGAAGCTGAAGGTGTCCTTGAATAAAATACTTAAACTGCAGCAAAAACAGCTACATGCAATCTGTGGATTTATTAGTTCTGTTATAGATCTGAAACTATCCATCCATCCATCCATCCATCCATCCATCCATCCATCCATCCATCCATCCATCCATCCATCCATCTATCCATCCATCCATCCATCCATCCATCCATCCATCCATCAATCATCCATCCATCAATCATCCATCCATCCATCGATCATTCATCCATCCATCAATCATCCATCCATCAATCATCCATCCATCAATCCATCATCCATCATCCATCCATCCATCATCAATCATCCATCCATCCATCCATCAATCATCCATCCATCCATTAATCATCCATCCATCCATCCATCCATCATCCATCAATCATCCATCAATCATCCATCCATCCATCCATCCATCCATCCATCCATCTATCCGTCCATCCATCCATCCGTCCATCCATCCATCGATCATTCATCCATCCATCAATCATCCATCCATCAATCATCCATCCATCAATCATCCATCCATCCATCCGTCCATCCGTCCATCCGTCCATCTATCATCCATCCATCCATCCATCCATCCATCCATCCATCCGTCCATCTATCATCCATCCATCCATCCATCCATCCATCGATCATTCATCCATCCATCAATCATCCATCCATCAATCATCCATCAATCATCCATCCATCCATCCATCCATCCATCCATCCATCCATCCATCCATCAATCATCCATCCATCAATCATCCATCCATCAATCATCCATCCATCCATCGATCATTCATCCATCCATCAATCATCCATCCATCAATCATCCATCCATCAATCATCCATCCATCAATCATCCATCCATCCATCAATCATCCATCCATCCATCATCAATCATCCATCCATTAATCATCCATCATCCATCCATCCATCATCCATCCATCCATCATCCATCCATCAATCATCCATCCATCCATCATCCATCCATCATCCATCCATCAATCATCCATTCATCATCCATCCATCAATTATCCATCCATCATCAATCATCTATCATCAATCTATCCATCCATCCATCCATCCATCCATCCATCCACCCATCAATCATCCATCCATCATCCATGCATCAATCATCCATCCATCCATCAATCAATCATCCATCCATCCATCCATCCATCCATCCATCCATCCATCAATCATCCATCCATCCATCATCCATCCATCATCCAACCATCATCTCTACAACTCTTAGTCCTCAGCAGGTGGAGGGGCGGAGTCTATCCCAGCTGACTGAGGCTGAAGGTTCACCTGGACAGGGAAGAGTCTATCACAGAGCTTCCAGTCATTCTAGGCTGATCCATTCTTTATAAAGAGTTATTCAGGTTTTCTGCTGAATATTCTGCATTTTTTAGTACATTTATGAGTTATATTCACTAGATTCCAATGATTTTAAAGTTCACTTGTTATTTGTTTCTTACTGTGAACAAAACAAAAATACATAATATTGTGTTTGATGTATTTTTGGGGGGTCTGAGGAGGGAACAGATGTCTGAAAATAAATCCATGACTCCTGTTTCAGCAAACATTACCAGCATGCAGACAGGATCAAGTGTCTCGTTAGATCATTTTACACACATTTCTTCTTTTTTGGTTTAAACTTCATTTAAAAGACACAGACTCTGTACTCACACAAACAGCAACGTGAGAGAAACTTTGATTTAGTTCAGATTTTCTGTACAGATGCAGAATGATTCATTCTTTTCAGAGTTATTTGAGTCATCTGATGAAAACTTGAGTATTTTTCAGAAAATATTCCAACATCATTAGTTTTTCCAGCCTTCATGTAAAGGTCTCAGGTGCTCACTGTGAATCTGAGCTGGTTTCATCTGGAGGAAAACTGGTTTTATTATGCCGATGGTCTTCAGGTAAACAGACACCTGAGAGTCCAACGCCTTCGTTCACAGGCAGAGGAACGGAAACGTGAAGGTTTCCAGTTCTTCAGAGACAGAAAGTCTGGACTCAAAGAGACACAAAGAGCTCAGTGTGCTGCTCAGACTGATGAATGCATGAGCGCTCACTCAGACATAACATGAAGGAATTCAGACGTTTAATCACCGTCTGCCAGAGTTTAGACAGTTCCTCCAAGAATGTAGGCTCTGATTATTCTCTTTGTTCATTATTTTGACTTCATTTGTTCCAGTTATTACCTGGTCTTGTCAATAAATGTAGAGAAAGTTTCATGTTTCGTTTTTATACCGACATCATGGCGATTATCAGAACAGTTGGTGACTGATTAAATAATCGATGAATCGCTTTGGTTTTGAGACACTCATGGATGTTTTCACCATCCTGGGACATTTTAGAGACAATATTTCTTTGTTGTTGCCCTGAAGAGGCAAAAAATACAGATTTAACTGTAGTTTGTCTGGAATTCACACTAAAATCACATCACAGCATGAACAAATTGCTGGACCATCTGTTGATGGTTTTCTGGATGAATCGATCAACTATTTGGTTCTAAAAAGTCATAAAATGTGCATCAGAGTTTCCTCAAATGTCTGTTTATTCCAAAGATCTTCAGTTTACTGTCAGTGAAGAAAGAAATCTGAGAATATTCATATTGAAGAAGCTGAAATCATGGTGTTTTGAACTGAAAAATTTAATAAAACGGAACAGACAGAATCATCAGATTGTCAACTTTCCGACAGTCCTTGAACTACTCACAGACTACATTTCCACATGTAAGCTAAAAAATATTTAATAAAAATCACTTTATTTTTTTAAGTCTGGTTTAAAAATACAGGCTGAAAATAGATTATTTGTTTTGCCTCTAAAATATCAGAAAAATGTGAGCATCCTGAATCTAAAATCCACTGGAGGCGACCAAATTGGAGCTAAAAAAAAATATCAGGATTCCTTCATAACGTCCTCTGCTTGGCGTTAAATCAGAACTTTTTTAAATGGAGTTTGGTTTGATGAAGGTTCTTTGTCGAGCTATAATGATGTCTATGAAGATGTCTATGGTTAGTTCAAGGACCATCGGAAAGCTGACAATTCTTTCTGTTCCATTAATCTGTTTTATTACATTTTTCAGTTCAAAACACCATGATTTCAGCTTCTTTAATGTGAATATTTTCTGGTTTCTTTCCTCTTTTTAGCTCCAATTTGGTCGCCTCCAGTGGATTTTGGATTCAGGATGATCAACATTTTTCAGATATTTTATAGACAATCAAATAATCTATATTCAGCCTGTATTTTTAAACCAGACTTAAAGAATTCAGTGATTTTGATGAAATATTTTAGCTTAGATGTGGGAATGTAGTCTGTGATTAGTTCAGGACCGTCGGAAAGTTGACAATCCGACAGTTCTTTCTGTTCCATTAATCTGTTTTATGACATTTTTCAGTTCAAAACATCGTGATTTCAGCTCCTTCAGCGTGAATACTTTCTGGTATCTTTCCTCTGTGACAATAAACTGATGATTTTTGGACTAAACAGGACATTTGAGGAAACTCTGATCCACATTTTTCACCATTTTATGACTTTTTAGAACCAAACAGCTGATTGATTCATCCAGGAAACAATGAGCAGACTAATAGTCTAATGGTTTGTTCGTGCTATGATGTGATTTTGGTGTGAATTCCAGAGAAACTACAGTTAAATCTGTATTTTTGGCCTCTTTAGGGCAACAACTAAGAAATAAACGTCCATCAGTGTCTTAAAACCAAAGGTGACGTCTTTATAAAGACTTATTTTGTTCAACCAGCAGTCAGAAACTCAGTTAATTAAACATCTGGAGCTTCAACGATTTGGAGCTTTAATCAATTAGTTTAGTGAGGAATTAACTGAGAAAAACAGTCTAAATTCTGTGATTTCAGCATCTTAAATGTGAATATTTTCTGTTCTTTCCTCTGTGACAGTAAACTGAAGATCTTTGGACTAAACAAGACATTTGAGGAAACTTTGATCCACAGTTTTCACCATTTTATGACTTTTTAGAACCAATTGATTTATTCTTAAATAATCCACATTGAAAGTATTATTATTATTATTATTATTATCATTATTACATCTGCGGCTCTAACGGTCATGTTCTGTTGTTGGAATCTGATTGTTTTCCAGTTTTTCATGACTGAGCTGAACTCTTTCTGACTGTAGAGACTTTCAGCCTCCTGGATGTTTTTTATTGATTCCTTCAGACGAAGATTGTTTCTGATCGATTCCTCTGATGTCACCGATCGTCTGACCTTCGCTCTGGTCAACGTTCGTCTCTCAGCTGTTCAGACTGACGGAGCTCAGAGCTGAGTCAGCTGCTGTGGAGACCACTGCAGCAATGCACCCACAACTGCCCCACGATACTGCCCCAATACGGACAACTGCCCCAGGAAACTGCATCTCCACACAATCTGCCCCAACAAACTGCCAAATACAGTAAATCTACCTACCTACCTGCCCCTTTATCTAATTGCACCCTCTACCTGCCCCCCCCCCCCCCCCCCCTTTCTACCTGCCCCTCCAGGTGAGCTCCTACCTCCTCTTGAACTCGTCCCTCTCCCTCTTCACTTTGGCCAGGACGTTGTACAGAGCTCTGATCTCGGGTGTGATGGTGTCGATCTGGACCCCGACCCCGTCCGGATGGACCCAGGACACCCCGGGGCTGGTCACACGCTCCGATCCGGGCCCGAACTTGCGGCTGTGGTTGTAGGACCAGATGGTTCCGGGGAGGAAGCGGGGCGGGGGGTTGGTGCCGCTGGAGACCGGTTTGGGTCCCGGAGAGTCCGGGCAGGGGGAGGCCTGGCTGACGGTGATGGTGGGGTGGGAGGTCTGGGCCGAACCGGAGCCTTCAGAGGAGGGGAGGCCGGTGCTGGACGGGAACAGGGAGGTGGGCCTGCGGGCGGAGTTGTTGGTGTTGTGGAAGGGCAGAGAACCGGGCCGCAGCGGGATGGTGCCCACGAAGCCGGTCTGCACGGCGGCCTCTTGGCTGCGCGTCCCGCCGCCGTCGCCGCCCCCCGGAGCGGCCTGCTGGGCCTCCAGAGCCTGCTGCAGCTGCTTCTCCAGAACCTTGTTCCGGCGCTCCAGTTCGTGCACTTTGGCCAGGAAGCAGCGGAACCGCAGGTTGAGGGTCTTCAGGACGCTGATGTTGGAGCCCAGGTCGTTCCGCAGCGCCATGGCGGCGGGGGGGTGCGGCGCGGCGCGCTGCGGGAAGCCGCTGCCGGGGAGGTGGAGGAAGCCTGGAGGTCCGGGGAAGTCGGCCTGGTCCGGCCCGGAGCCCGGCTGCTCGGACAGCAGGAAGGAAGCCGGGTCCGCTGCTCCGAACACCGGGTCCGGCAGGAGGCCGGAGGGGGAGTCCGGGTGAGTCTGGATCTGCTGCGGCGGCTGGAGGTTGGAGCCCCCCAACAAAGGATTCATCTGGTACGGAAAACTGAAGCGCTGCAGATCTGGCATGAACCCGGACGGACTGGTCTCTCTACAGCAGAACTCAGACACCGAACCGAACCTCCAGCTCCCCAGACCGGATTATATAACGGCTCTAATCTGATCTAAAGCTCCGGTCAGCGGCTGATGGTGGAGACTGATCCCGGAGATGAGCCGCTGCAGGCGGGGGAGGAGGAACCGGGAGGATGTTCTGCAAAAATAAACGCAAATAAAGGGAGAAAAGCCGCAGAGCTGAGAATGAATCAGACAGAATCGGAACCACCGCGTCACTGAGCTTCTGGCACCAGAAGAACCGCAGGAGGAGCTGCGGGTTGGACCAGCTGGTACCGTAAAGACCCGAGCAGAGGCGCAACGAGCTGCCCAGACAGACTCCTGATGGAAAATAACAACCAAAGACTAAAACACAACAAATTAAAAAAATACTGAGGATCTAATAGTGCTGTTGTGGTGATTTAAATATAAAAGAATAATAAGTTATTATTGTATTTCCGATGGAGAGTTTAAGTCTGTTTGTGTTTCCTGCAAGAGGTGTTTCTATTATTGTGTCCACCCCTCTAAGATAGTAAGTAGTAGTAGTAGTAGTAGAAGTAAGATAATATAATGAACCAACAGAACATTTCATATAACTCAGAATTTCAACAATGTCCTCTGAAGATTTAGTTTCCTCCACAGTTTGACATCAATCAACAATCACAACAGATGTTTGTTTTGGTCCGAGTCAGAAAGAAATGATTTTAGTGTTTATTTCAGACATGGACTGAGGACAGGAGGAAAATCACACGTAGTAATAATAAATATCACTCTGTCTACTCAGTATTTATGTTAGATGGGGAATAACAAGTTGCTGGTCATGAAATACAAACATAAATGAATAAACAAGCACTAAACTGTAACTATACAGAAAATGTGTATGAATATTTTAACAATGAAAACAAATCCAACCTTTTGTCGTGAACACAGACCATGAATTTCATGTTTATGGAAGCTGAGTGACTGGAAATCATTATTTACACTTCATGATTATTATTACTATTGATAATAATAATAATAATAATAATAATAATAATAATAATAATAATAATAATGTTTGTTTTTTATTTGTTTATGCAGTTTTTTTCACCAAAAATGTTATAAATATGAGTGAGATTTAGCTGCATTAATGTTCCCCTCTACCTCTACAAGTCTTCCAGGACCTGCTGCTGAGAAACGTCATGATGCTGCCACCACCGTGCTTCACAACATGATGCTGCCACCACCGTGCTTCACATCATGATGCTGCCACCACCATGCTTTATAGTGAAGATGGTGTGTTTGTGATGATGTACAAACTTATCATCTAGTCTGATGGACAAAAGGCTCCATTCTGGTCTCCTCAGACCAAAGAATCTTCTTCCAGGTGACTTCAGAGGAGTCATAGGTGTCTTGGTGGCCTCTCTCACAAGTCCCTTTCTTGGAACTCCTTCAGAGAAGTCACAGGTGTCTTGGTGGCCTCCACCAAGTCTTGTTTTCTAAATTTTTGCCAAATGAAATCAGTGATTCAGTGTTGAAAAGCAATAAATGGAAGAAATTTTTCAGGAGAATGAATGCTTCTTATTGGTTTTGAAGTCTATGTTGTGATGGTTTCTGAGGAGCAGTGAGAGTTCAGGTCAATGGAGAACACCTGGTTAGAGATAATGAAGGTGGAAACAGCTTTCAGACGGTGAGGATGCTGGATGTGGAAACTCTCAGGTCTCTACTAGTCTTCAATCTGTCTACACTGCTGTGTCTCTTCATGTTCCCTCGAGTGTCCAAAGAGACAACGTCCAGAACATCAGCTCCTTCTGAGATGTTCCCGGACTTTGTTCTTCCATCGCTGCTTCTGTCCTGGAGTCTCTTCAGGTTTCGGTTCTTTCTATCCCCAGATAGAGATATGGGAGTGCTCCGTCTGCTCCAGCTCTGGCAGTACGAGAGGCTGACGGTCCCTGAAACAGAACAACAGGACAAAGAGTCGGGTTTGTGGTAAACTGGTACCAAAGATCAGAACCAGTATCAGTGGGTTCCTTACGTTCATATAAGCTCCCCCTCCTGCTCTGCGCTCGCCTCCTCTCGGCCTTCTCTCGGCCGAACACCATGGCGTAGACGTCGTCCCTGAACTCGCGGTTCATGATCTGGTAGATCAGAGGGTTGATCATGCAGTGGGACTTGGCCAGCATGGCAGGGATCAGGGTGACCACCGGGGGCAGGCTGGAGACGGGCCTGGTACCAAGGGGTGGACTGGGTTCTACTCTGTCCTCAGGACTGTGGAGAACCTGTCTGTAGAACTCTGCTCTGGTCCAGTTCAGCAGTGAGGAGGAGTCCAGGACGTCTGGAGCTACTGCAGATCCCGAAGGTTCCTCCATTGAGGACTCAGCCTCTCTGAGGGCTGAGATCAGGGACACGCTGGCGTAGGGCAACCAGGCCAGCAGGAAGGTGGAGCAAACCACCGCCGCCATCTGCAACAAACACCTGATTTACCTTCATGTGGGACACTCAGCAGCCAATCAGAACATCACAACTGTCAGCAGGTCTCACCTTTGCAAGTCTCAGGTCTTTGCTGGAGTTACTGACGAAGGAGGAAGGAATGGAGGCTAAAGTTCGGTTAGATCTGAGCACCTGAAAGCAGAAGCAATGGTCAGTGCTGATATTTACAAGATTAGAACGAGAAAGTAGATAAAAGACTTTTTCCAAAAGTAAACAGGAGGACATTTCAGAGCTCAATGCTAATGTCTTCCAGTTACATTGCAATTCATTTTTCTTTAGTCCTGCAGGGACGACATAGAAAACTTCTCTGAAGATGGCATATTCATTATTTGAAGATTTAAATTAAGCTGCACTGTAAAAAACAATCAGCAAAAACATCCAAACATCTCAGCGAGGTGCCAGAAAAACTGTGTATAAAAGCAGTGGAGTTCTGTAATAACAGAAAAATGTAAAAGCAGTGAAAATAGCAGCAAATATGTTCAATGATTTCAAAGAGTGTGAATAACTTCAAGTAAAAATGTAAAATAAAAACACATAAGTAGTTAAACTTCATCATTAAAGTCACAAAGACGGTGTCTTAATGTGTTTTGTTCCTCATTTATGTCATTTTCAGCCAAAATAAATGCTTTAGCTAATATAGAGCAACTTTTGCTAATATAGAGCAACTTTAACTAATTTAGAGCAACTTTAACTCATATAGAGCAACTTTAATTCATGTACACTACTGTTCAAAAGTTCAGGGTCACTTAGAAATATCCTTATTTTTGAAAGAAAAGCAGTTTTTTTTCAATGAAGATAACATTAAATGAATGATAAATCCAGTGTAGACATTGTTAATGTGGTAAATGACTATTGTAGCTGTAAACGGCTAATTTTTAATGGAATATCTCCATAGAGGTACAGAGGAACATTTCCAGCAACCATCACTCCTGTGTTCTAATGCTACATTGTGTTAGCTAATGGTGTTGAAAGGCTCATTGATGATTAGAAAACCCTTGTGCAGTTATGTTAGCACATGGATAAAAGTGAGAGTTTTCATGGAAAACACGGAATTGTCTGGGTGACCCCAAACTTTTGAACGGTCATGTAAATAATAAAGATGTTACATTAACAATAAAGATGTTGGATGATCATGTTGTGGAGCAGCAGCTGTTCTCACCGTCAGCAGGATGAACAGATACGAGGAGATGATGGTGAACGTTGGGAACCCGAAGCACAGCGTCAGGATGAGGATGACGTAGATCCTGTCGTTCTCAGACGACCTGAGGCTCCACCTGGAACATGGACGGAACATGAACATGTGGGTCTGAACGAGGAGAACACACCAGAACTTTAGTGCTGATTACCAGTTGATGGTGCAGCTCAGCCCGTAAGGTTCTGGTCCATAACTTCCAAAGCCAAAGACCGGCAGGGTGGCCCAGAACAACGCGTAGAACCACACCACAGCGATGGACCAGAACACATGGCGCCGCTCTATCCACTGACCTGCAGAACAACAGAACCTGGTGCTGGTTAAACTGGACGAGCAGCTGGAAGAGGATGAAACTTCACAGATTTAACCGGTCACAGCAAACATCTTGAACCCAATAACCAGGCAGGTATCTCATCTTTTATAAATCACCAAAATTACTCCATTTATCAGAGCAAGAAGATGTAAAAACAAAAAAATATATATTTATCCAAATCCTTTAGTCCATTTTTGAGTGATGTTGGGCACAGACAGACGGACAAATGTACGCATTTTTGTACAGAACTTGAATGCATTGTGTGAAATCTGTTCAATTGTAAAAAAACCCAAAAAAATTAAACAAATCGTGATATTTAATCAAATTCACTTTACTGCTCCGCCAAGAAAAGTGGTGGAGTTATGTGACAATCGGCATACGTTTGTCTGTCTGTGCCCATTATTACTCAAAAACAGACAGACGGATTTGGATGAAATTTTCAGTGAAGGTCAGAAATGACACAAGGACCAACTGATTAGATTTTGGCAGTGATGCAGCTTATAGTCTGGATCCACGGATTTGGCAAAGATTTTTTGTGTCATTGCCAGATAGTGGCACGACGTCACTGTAACCATGACAACAAGTGAACACTACATCAGCTGCCTGCTGATGATAACATGATTGTGATTCTACTACAAATCTATCACTGAGGACTTATCAGGACTTATTGGTCAGAAATGATCCAAGGAACAACTGATTAAATTGTGGGGGTGTTTCTGAGTCCCATCAATTCCCGCTGCCCGCTACATATTTAGGTCACGTGATTCAGTATCCGTACATAATGTACACATGCATAACACACAGAGCAAAATCATTTTGTTTGTGGATTCATCTATATTGAATGGACACATTCTATGTTGCCGTGATTTCTGATCATCAATAACTAATAAACAAATACTGCATTTGTGACATCTGGGGGAATGAGCAGCCTTGGGGGAGGACTGCACTCTCTGAGGGCTTTTCTTTTTCTAAATGTCTCAAACAGTTTGCTTGAACCATATTGTGTAAAAAAACAAAAGAAAATTGAGCTCCTCAGCCAAACTGGTTCTCAGTAGGTGGGTTCCAGTATCTATACTTTATTAACAGTCCAGAGAAGGACTTATTACTTCCTTGAACATAGGATGTCAAATATACTTCGACTACCTTTGGTTGGATTTTGCTGTTTGCATGTTTTTCTGGACATTCTGCTCAGTTACATCATCACACGAGTATAAAAAAGCTTGAGCTGCTAAAAGTGCACAGTCAGACCGATGAAAGCTGATTTCACTCTGCAGACTGCAAAGGTCAAAGTTTAAAGTGCGTTATTATGAAGAATTATTCTGTCCTACTTAAATGATGCTGCACAAAACTGAACATAGAGCACAGAGGGCAGCCTTAGTATGAGGGTAAAAACTATTTGAAACAAAGATGACGGCCGACTCAGCTGTAACCCAAACATTCACAGAGTTTTCAGGTTGAACTGCAGGCAGTGTTTCCACAGAGAGACTGAGAGGAAAATCAAAGCTACTGGATGAATCAAATAAATGCAGCATGGCTCAGAAACAGTGAACAGAGGAGCAGGTTGTTGGAGATCCATTCAGCATGGAGAAACATCTTTCTAGATGATGAGCAGAGTAGAGAGGAAAAGTCTAGAAACAAGGAGACAGAAAAACATCTACAGGATGAGGAGGCAACAGAGAGACACAACTGTCACAAACAGACATAAAATGACACAAATGAGACAGAAACTGACAAAAACAAGACACAGTGACAAAACGAGACACAAAATGAGGAAAAAAAGAAATGCAAAATGACATAAACCTGACACAAAACAACAAAAATGAGACACAAAAAGAACAAAACCGAGACACAAAAAGACGAAAATGAGACACAAAACTGCAAAAATTTGACAAAACAATAATAATGACACATAAGACAACAAAAATGACACACAAAACGGCAATACCGAGACACAAAATGACAAAATGAGACAGAAAACAAAAAAAAGAGACAAAATCATAAAGATGAGACACAAAATCACAAACACGAGACACAAAACGGGACACAAAACCATAAAAATGAGACACAAAATGACAAAACGTGACACAAAATGACAAAAACTGTACACAAAACAATAAAAAAGAGACACAAAACAACAAAATAAGACACAAAATGACAAAAAAGAGACACAAAACAACAAAACCAAGACTCAAAATCATAACAATGAAACACAAAACGACAAAACCGAGACATGAAAAGACAAACATGAGACACAAAACAACAAAAACGAGACACAAAATGACAAAACCTAGACACAAAACGAGACAGAAAACGATAAAATAAGACACAAAATGACAAAAGACACAAAATGAGAAAAACAACACACAAAACAACAAAAACTAGACACAGAACCACAAAAATGAGACACAAAACGAGACACAAAATGACTAAAATGAGACACAAAGCAACAAAATAAGACACAAAATGACAAAAATAGAGACATAAAAGGATAAAAACGAGACACAGAGCCATAACGAAACAAAAAACTGAGACACTTTTTGGTGATTTTTAATAGAAATCATGTCTTTCCAACCCACACATGGGTTTGGAAGAAGTGTTTTCTATTAAAAATCAGCACAGAGTCGAGTGAAACCTCCTGTCGAGGCTTCAACATGTAAACAGTTGAACATCTACAGTCTGTGTGGGTTCTGGAGGTTCTGGTCGGTACCGTATCGCAGGCAGCAGATCTTCAGGCAGCGGTCCATGGAGATCAGGCTGGTGGTGATCAGAGAGCCGATGCCGAACACGAAGCCCTGGACGCCGTACCAGAGGCAGCCAGCCTCCCCAAACACCCAGGCGTGGCACAGGCTGCCGGGTTAGAAGCGGTTAGAACGGGTCGGAACCGCCCGGACGTCGGTTCTGAACAGGTCGGCGTTTACCTGGAGATGATGAAGAACGGAGATCCCAGCAGGCTGAAGCCAAAGTCACACAGAGCCAGGTTGATGGTCAGCAGCTCTGGAGGCCTCAGCTTCTTTCTCCTCCTGCAGAACACCAACAGAACCAAGCCATTCCCCAGAACCGAGGCCACGCCTGAGGAGTACAACAGCAGGAGAACGGGGAACATCAGCAGGAGAACACAGAACACCAGCAGGAGAACGGGGAACATCAGCAGGAGAACAGGGAACATCAGCAGGAGAACACAGAACACCAGCAGGAGAACGGGGAACATCAGCAGGAGAACAGGGAACATCAGCAGGAGAACACAGAACACCAGCAGGAGAACGGGGAACATCAGCAGGAGAACAGGGAACATCAGCAGGAGAACACAGAACACCAGCAGGAGAACGGGGAACATCAGCAGGAGAACACAGAACACCAGCAGGAGAACGGGGAACATCAGCAGGAGAACACAGAACACCAGCAGGAGAACGGGGAACATCAGCAGGAGAACGAGGAACATCAGCAAGAAAACGGGGAACATCAGCAGGAGAACACAGAACACCAGCAGGAGAACGGGGAACATCAGCAGGAGAACACAGAACACCAGCAGGAAAATGGGGAACATCAGCAGGAGAACACAGAACACCAGCAGGAGAACACAGAACACCAGCAGGAAAATGGGGAACATCAGCAGGAGAACAGGGAACATCAGCAGGAGAACACAGAACACCAGCAGGAGAACACAGAACACCAGCAGGAAAATGGGGAACATCAGCAGGAGAATAGAGAATATCAGCAGAGTTTAAACAGGAGAGCATCAGTAGGAGAACAGAGAACATCAGTAGAGTTTACACAGGAGAGCATTAACAGGAGAACATCAGTAGGAGAACAGACATCAGTAGAGTTTACACAGGAGAACATCAGTAGGACGACTGATGCAGTAGAATCGGTGTTTTGTTTCTGATAAGAATCGGTGGTTTGGTTCTGATAAGAATCGGTGGTTTGGTTCTGATAAGACTCGTGTTACCTGTGAAGATGAGGAACACGGCGACAGCGACATCTGCAGATGGAGACAATCTGGAGATGAAAAGCAGCTGGACGGACGACGGGACGAACCAGGAGCCCCGCTGAGACCCATCATGTCCCATCAATGATCCACAACAGAACCGAGAGCAGAGGAACTCCTGCAGAACCAGATAAACTCCTGCAGAACCAGAGAGGAACACCTGCAGAACCAGGCAGAAATTCCTGCAGAACCACAGAGAAACTCCTACAGAACCAGAGATAAACTCCTGCAGAACCAGAGGAATTCCTGCAGAACCAGAGAGGAACTCCTGCAGAACCAGAAATAAATTCCTGTAGAACCAGACAGAACCTCCTGCAGAACCAGACAGAAATTCCTGCAGAACCACAGAGACACTCCTGCAGAACCAGAGATAAACTCCTGTAGAACCAGACAGAAACTCCTACAGAACCAGATAAACTCCTGCAGAACCAGAAATAAATTCCTGTAGAACCAGACAGAACCTCCTGCAGAACCAGACAGAAATTCCTGCAGAACCACAGAGACACTCCTGCAGAACCAGAGAGAAACTCCTACAGAACCAGAGATAAACTCCTGCAGAACCAGAGGAATTCCTACAGAACCAGAGAGGAACTCCTACAGAACTACAGAGAAACTCCGGCAGAACCAGAGATAAACTCCTGTAGAACCAGACAGAAACTCCTACAGAACCAGATAAACTCCTGTAGAACCAGAGATAAATTCCTGTAGAACCAGAGAGAAACTCATGCAGAACCAGAAAGAACCTCGTACAGGACCACAGAGAAACCTCTACAGAACCAGTGATAAATTCCTGTAGAACCAGAAAGAACCTCGTACAGAACCAGACAGAACCTTGTACAGAACCAGAGGTAACTTCCCACAGAACCAGAGATAAACTCCTGTAGAACCAGACAGAACCTTGTGCAGCCAAAAACTCAGAACCCAGCCTGCTAACTGATGTGGATCAGGAGAACAGAAGTGATGTTTCCTCCTGAAGATTGAATTTTTAATCTCTGTTCTTTTAAAGCTCAGAGAACAACAGCAGAAGCTCCTTTAGAAAATCCAGATTAAGAGAACAAGGAGCTTAAAGCAGCGCTGCAGCTTTAAAGGAAGATTGGAGTTTATTGGTTCGGATTCTGTCGCTGCTCATCTGCAGCTCTGTGGAGGACGGACTGAGGTTCTGAAACAGACGATAGAACAACTGATAGACAAGAACATAAAAACAAACATTTCTGAACATGAACGGATCCTTTAAAGTCTTTTTCCTGCTGCTGTTTTCCTCATTTTTGCAGCTTTAGATCAGTTTTACAATCTGACTTGGTGCTGATTGTTTCAGGTTTCTGATAAATAAAGTAGAACCAGAACGTTCTCACCTCTCAGGCCTGGAATGTTCAAAGCTTCTGTCAGGTTAAAAAAGGTTCAAACATGAGGAGTCACATGAGGACAGAAAGGATCCGGAATCTTCTCTGAAATCTGTTTTTTTCCACTAAAACAAAAACCTCTGAACTCTTCTCACCTCCATCTTTGATTCCTGTTCGACTCTCAGAGAAGATCTGCTGTTTTTATGTAACCTTAATCTGAAGCCGACTCTAAATCCATCAGCTGCTCATCTAAAGAGGAACTCACCCACAGACGGTTAGAAATGATCAGAGGGAGAGAAAGAATCAGTCAGAGAATCACAGAATCTGAGAATCAGTCAGAGAATCAGAGAATCAGTCAGAGAATCTGTCAGAGAATAAAAGAATCAGTCAGAGAATCAAAGAATCTGAGAATCAGTCAGAGAATCAGAGAATCAGTCAGAGAATAAAAGAATCAGTCAGAGAATCTGTCAGAGAATAAAAGAATCAGAGAATCAGTCAGAGAATAAAAGAATCTGACAGAGAATCAGAAAATCAGTCAGAGAATCAATCAAAGAATCAGTCATAGAATCAAAGACTCAGTGAGAGAATCAGGCAGAGAATGAGAAAATCTGTCAGAGAATCAGTCAGAGAATCAGAGAATCTGTTAGAGAATCAGACAATGAGTCAGAGAATCAGGCAATCAGTGAGTGTTTTGAAGGAACCATCATAGAGACATTTGTTGCTTGGTTGTTTGTTTGTTGACTTTATTTATTCCAGCAGCGAAACAGAGAATTTTCACCTTAAAGTTCAGTTTATATTAAAGCAGAAATCTCATAAAATCCCCTGACCTTCTTCCATCTGGTCCAGAGGAACCTGCAGAGCTGCTCTGTGATTGGTTCACTGAGCAGGTGGGTCACATATGATTGGATAACAGCTGTGCCTTGATTGGCCAGTTTGAACTGAGAGGCGGGTCCTCCTCTGTTCAGAAGGCAGCTCTGATATAAACTTTTTTTTTCTCTCTTCCTGATTTTGTTTTCTTACTTATGGGGATTTAATGTTTGTTTGAAAACCACAGATAAACATTTTCAGTCTCATTCCTCACTAAAACCTCCACAGTAGATCCTCCACTGCAGAGAATCAGGAGGTTGGATGAGGTTAAAATATTAACATTCAACCTGTTTTTTTTAAAGCCGCTCTCTGAACTCGTTGATCCTCTGATTTATCATCTTTCTGTTTTTGTTTGTTCATCAGGTTCAACTTTAAAATCGGTTTCTGCACTAAATAACTCAAAGATCCTCTTAAAGTCCTGCATGAAGGTCAATCAGCTGATCTGTGGCTTCACTTCTGGAGATTAAACACAAAAAATCCTGGAAAAATCTTACATATTTTCATTTATTTCAGACTTTCATCCAGTCCGACTGTAAATGTTGTTTATGTTTGGAGGTTTTATTGGAGGAATCTTTAAAAACTGACAGAATCACTTTAGTTTCAGGCTGAAAGACTCTAAACGTCTTCATAAAGATTCATGGAAATTAACATTCTGGCTTTTATTTATTTTACAGTCAACTGGTTTTACCAGATATCATCGGTAATTTAATAAAATGCTGTAAATTAAAAGTAAATTTTTACTATTTTAAATTTAACTTGGAATATACACACATTTTTTAAAAAAAACAACAAATATGATTAAAGCTTTATTTACCATTTTTGGTATTTTTATTGTCCGAGAATCAGTCAGAGAATCAGTGAGAATCAGTCAGAATCAGTCAGAATCAGAGAATCAACGAATCAGTCAGAGAATCAGCCAGACAGTCAAAGAATCAGTCAGAATCAGTCAGAGAATCAAAGAATCAGAATCAGTCAGAATCAGTCAGAGAATCAGTCAGAGAATCAGTCAGTGTCATGAAAGGAACCGCTGTAGAGACGTTTGTTGTTTGTTTGTTGACTTTATTAATTCCAGCAGCTGAACAGAGAATGGAATCAACAAACAGGGACCGTGGATCTCACAAACAGGGCTTCATTCAGACTCTCACCTTCGCCGCTACAGAACACAAAGCTTCGTACAAAAATACTGATCTGCAGTTTAAAGGCGTTGGAACGAGTCGACTGTCTGATGAAACCAGGAGCAGAACAGGGTTTATCTAGAACCCTGGAGAACTTGGAGAACGTGACGACGAGGTTTTACTCTTTAGTAGCCATGTGAGCCATCAGATCACAGACTCTGTTACTGTAGCCGAACTCGTTGTCGTACCTGGAACAGAAGAAAGTCAGGATTAGTTCATCTGGAATCATCAGCGGACGTTTGATCCTTTTTCATTACATAGAAATATTTAACATCATCTGTGAAATTCAGATGGATTTCAATTACTTTGAGGTTCCAGGAGGTTTTTTTCCTCTCATTAAGTCTGTTTGAACAACAACATCTGAGGAACTATTAAAGATATAAACCTGGCATTTTCTCTCTTATTTCTCGTCATGTCATTGATTCAGAATCTGTAATATTGGACAGTAGATCAATAATCTCTGATTATGACTGAGTTGAAATATGAAAAAACGTGTTTCATGTCATTTTAGACACTTTGAGTCCTTATGGACAAGTTTTGAGTAATTTAAGGCAAATTTTGTGCGTTTTATTAACAAATTTAGTGTCATTTTGAACACTTTCAGTAATTTTGGAAAGCTGCAGGTCAATAAGGACTATAAACACTCTTAACTTTATCTGATTTGCCTGATTCATATAATAAAATATGGATATTTACAAAGATATTTTGGAAGTTTGATTTGTTTCGTAGTTTATTTTTTGAGAAAACAGAAAATTTCAGGTTTTTATCTTCAGTAGTTCCTCAGATATTGTTGCTCAAACAGACTAATTTCAGGGAAAGACAAATTATAAAACAAATCTTATTTCCAAAATATCTTGAAATATCCATATTTTATGATACAAAATCAGGCAAATCAGAGATACAATTATGTGTTTTTTTGTCCTTAGTGACTTGAAACTTTCCAAAATTACTCAAAAAGTGTCCAAAATGACAATAAATTTGCCTTAAATTACTTAAAACTCATCCACAAAGACTCAAAGTTGTTTAAAATGACATGAAACCAGTTTTTTCAACTTCCAGCTCCCCAATAATCAGAGATTATTGATCTGCTGTCCAATATTATAGATTCTGAATCAATAACATGATGAGAAATAACAGATGATTTTATGTTTTTATCTTCAGTAGTTCCTCAGATGTTGTTGTTGAAACAGATTCAGATTTAATTCTGTGATGAAAGTGGGTCGACGGGCAGATTCTGAAAGAAAATATCTTGGAAAGTATCGGCTCTATGGAGCTAAAATTTCTCAGACTGGTTGTTAAATGTTCCTGTTCCATGCTGTGAAGGTTTCAGACTCACCAGGACACCAGCTTCACAAAGTTGTCGTTGAGGGCGATGCCGGCGCCAGCATCAAAGATGGAGGAGTGAGAGTCGCCATTAAAGTCAGTGGAGACGACCTGCAGGAGAACCAGTTCATTAAATACCTGGGTTCTGTTCTAAGGTGAGGTCCGGTTCTCTACCTGCTGTTCTGTTCTCTACCTGATGTTCTGTTCTAAAGGGAGGTCCGGTTCTCTACCTGGTGTTCTCTTCTCTACCTGGTGTTCTGTTCTAAAGGGAGGTCCGGTTCCGTACCTGGTGTTCTGTTCTAAGGTTTGGTCCGGTTCTCTACCTGGTGTTCTGTTCTAAGGTGAGGACCAGTTCTCTACCTGGTGTTCTGTTCTAAGGTGAGGACCGGTTCTCTACCTGGTGTTCTGTTCTCTACCTGCAGTTCTGTTCTAAAGGGAGGTCCGGTTCTCTACCTGCTGTTCTGTTCTCTACCTGGTGTTCTGTTCTAAAGGGAGGTCCGGTTCTCTACCTGGTGTTCTCTTCTCTACCTGGTGTTCTGTTCTAAAGGGAGGTCCGGTTCTCTACCTGGTGTTCTCTTCTCTACCTGGTGTTCTGTTCTAAAGGGAGGTCCGGTTCCGTACCTGGTGTTCTGTTCTAAGGTTTGGTCCGGTTCTCTACCTGGTGTTCTGTTCTAAGGTGAGGACCAGTTCTCTACCTGGTGTTCTGTTCTAAGGGGAGGTCCGGTTCTCTACCTGGTGTTCTGTTCTAAGGTGAGGTCCAGTTCTCTACCTGGTGTTCTGTTCTAAAGGGAGGTCCAGTTCTCTACCAGGTGTTCTGTTCTAAGGTGAGGTCCGGTTCTCTACCTGGTGTTCTGTTCTAAAGGGAGGTCCGGTTCCGTACCTGGTGTTCTGTTCTAAAGGGAGGTCCGGTTCCGTACCTGGTGTTCTGTTCTAAGGTGAGGTCCAGTTCTCTACCTGGTTTTCTGTTCTAAAGGGAGGTCCAGTTCTCTACCAGGTGTTCTGTTCTAAGGTGAGGTCCGGTTCTCTACCTGGTGTTCTGTTCTAAAGGGAGGTCCGGTTCCGTACCTGGTGTTCTGTTCTAAAGGGAGGTCCGGTTCCGTACCTGGTGTTCTGTTCTAAAGGGAGGTCCGGTTCCGTACCTGGTGTTCTGTTCTAAGGTGAGGTCCGGTTCTCTACCTGGTGTTCTGTTCTAAGGTGGGGTCTGGTTCTTTACCTGGTGTTCTGTTCTTTACCTGGTGTTCTGTTCTAAGGTTCGGTCCGGTTCTCTACCTGGTGTTCTGTTCTCTACTTGGTGTTCTGTTCTAAGGTGAGGACCAGTTCTCTACCTGGTGTTCTGTTCTAAGGTGAGGACCGGTTCTCTACCTGGTGTTCTGTTCTCTACCTGCAGTTCTGTTCTAAGGGGAGGTCCGGTTCTCTACCTGGTGTTCTGTTCTAAGGTGAGGTCCAGTTCTCTACCTGGTGTTCTGTTCTAAAGGGAGGTCTGGTTCCGTATCTGGTGTTCTGTTCTAAAGGGAGGTCCAGTTCTCTACCTGGTGTTCTGTTCTAAGGTGAGGTCCGGTTCTCTACCTGGTGTTCTGTTCTAAAGGGAGGTCCGGTTCCGTACCTGGTTTTCTGTTCTAAAGGGAGGTCCAGTTCCGTACCTCGTGTTCTGTTCTAAAGGGAGGTCCAGTTCTCTACCTGGTGTTCTGTTCTAAGGTGAGGTCCGGTTCTCTACCTGGTGTTCTGTTCTAAAGGGAGGTCCGGTTCTGTACCTGGTGTTCTGTTCTAAAGGGAGGTCCGGTTCCGTACCTGGTGTTCTGTTCTAAAGGGAGGTCCAGTTCTCTACCTGGTGTTCTGTTCTAAGGTGAGGTCCGGTTCTCTACCTGGTGTTCTGTTCTAAAGGGAGGTCCGGTTCTGTACCTGGTGTTCTGTTCTAAAGGGAGGTCCGGTTCTCTACCTGGTGTTCTGTTCTAAGGTGAGGTCCAGTTCTCTACCTGGTTTTCTGTTCTAAAGGGAGGTCCAGTTCTCTACCTGGTGTTCTGTTCTAAAGGGAGGTCCGGTTCCGTACCTGGTGTTCTGTGTATCCCAGAATTCCCTTCATGGGTCCGTCAGATGCAGCTTTCAGAACCTTCTTGATGTCGTCGTATTTGGCCTGAAAGAGGAAAAGCTGGTTTCAAGAATAACGTTAAAGAAACATTTAAAACATCTTATTTGGAATCTGTTGAAGGAATCAGAAGATCTCCTGAAGACTGGAGAGTTTGTAGATCAGCTGCTCTCAGTGAATAAACTTCAATGAAATATCGGATTTGTGTATTTTATTATATTTGATGTTAGTTCACTCGCTGGTTTAATTTATTTGGATTTATTTGATAAACTCACGGGTTTCTGCAGACGGACGGTCAGGTCGACCACGGACACGTTGGGGGTGGGAACCCTGAAGGCCATGCCGGTCAGTTTCCTGTGAGACATGGATCAGAACCTGAATATTCTGTGTCTTTATACAGAACCAGCTGCTACCTCAGAGTCCTGCTGGTACCGACCCGTTGAGCTCGGGGATCACCTTCCCCACGGCCTTTGCGGCGCCGGTGGAGGCCGGGATGATGTTCTGGCTGGCTCCACGTCCGTCCCTCCACAGCTTCCCTGACGGTCCGTCCACCGTCTTCTGGGTAGCCGTGACGGCGTGAACGGTGCTCTGAAGAAAAAGAAGAAAAAAAAAGATTATTGATCGATCTGATCCGAGAACCTGGCGGCACCGACAGAATTCCTCCTCACCATCAGACCCTCCACGATGCCAAAGTTGTCGTTGATGACCTTCGCCAGAGGAGCCAGACAGTTGGTGGTGCAGGAGGCGTTACTGTAGGAGAACCAGACATCAGGTCACTTTATTTTGTCTAAACCAAGACATTCTTCTGAAGGAACTTGGAGAGAAATATTCCTAAATAACGCAATAATCATGAACAACTTTTAAACCATAAGGAACATGGAGAATTTTATGTTCAAGAGGTTCTTCAGTTGGTTCTACAGGAAGTTCTCTGGGGGAGCCAAGTGAATAACCTCTTGAAGAGATGGTTCTTCCCAGAGAACTTCCTGTAGAACCAACTGAAGAACTATTTGTTCAAAAGTTTCTTCGGATGGCTACTCAGAGAACTTCTACTAGAACCAACTGAAGAACCATGTGTTGAAGAGATTCTTCAGTTAGTTCTCCAGAAAACTTCCTGTAGAACCAGTACTGTTCTTAGAATTCTACTTTAGGATGATGTGAGATCTTAGAAAAATACTGAAAATACCAGAAGGATCGTTTTTATTTTATAATCTCTACATGGAAACTCTGTCCAGGTTGTAGAACTAAACGGTTTGGGTTTAGAATCTGTTCAAAGTGCCGCTTTTTTTTAACCCTCTGAAGAGACAGAACTCACATCCATGTATAATAATAATAATAATAATAATAATAATAATAATAATAATAATAATAATAATAATAATAATAATAATAATAATAATAATAATAATAATAATAATAATAATAATAAGATGCTTCCTCACCTGACCACCTGCAGGGAGTTGTTGTACTTCTCATGGTTGACTCCCATCACAAACATGGGAGCATCGGCGCTGGGAGCCGAGATGATGACTCTCTTAGCGCCGCCCTTCAGGTGAGACTGGGGAGGTGAAAGCAGAAATCAGTAACTAACTCAATATATTCACATTTATTACAATAATCAGGACATATAGAGACCTTCTGGATGGTAGAGAGGCCATTAAATCAGTCTTTTTGATAATAAATTCCACATATCTTACATTTATTTTAATAATAATACATACCGAAGTCTTCTCGATGGTGGTGAAGTCAGTAAATCAGAGTTTTCAGTATAAAAGAGAATATTTTTTACATTTATTTTAATAATTATACGTACTGAAGCCTTCTCAATGGTGGTGAAGACTCCGGTGGACTCAACCACGTACTGAGCTCCAGCTTCACCCCATTTAATGTTGGCTGGATCCCTCCTGATAGAACAACACAGAACGAAGGTCAGAATGTGGTTTTACTGACGTTTGTCTTCATAAATGTGCATTAATGGGTTAAAATTAAACCCAGCAGCTGAACCGACTCATGGAAAACGGTGATCTTCTGTCCGTCGATCACCAGTTTGTCTCCTTCAATCTTCACTTCGCCCTTAAAGCGTCCGTGAGTCGAGTCGTACTTGAACATGTAAACCTGAAGAAGACACAACGAGACGGAAGTAAGCAGACAGTTTTCACCAAAATATGAAATAATAATAAAGTTTATTCCTGTAGGACCTTTAAAACTGGAGATACAAGGTCATTTAAAAAAGGAAACTAGATTAGAAAAGACAAAAACTAAATTCAAACTAAATGTTAGAATCAGACAAAAGACTAGAAAAGACAAAGTAAGAAAAAACTGAAAAAAGAGAAAAAGGCAATAAAACAATAAAAAAAAGGAAAAGGCAAAAATAGTAGAACAGGAAAAAAGCAATAAGATACTAAAAAGTTGAAGAAAACAGGACATGATTAAAAAAATAAAAAGAAACAGGAAAAACTATGAAGCCCTTAGAAAAAGCAAAATATAAGAAAAAACTAAATAAAAGACTTAAAAACATTAGAAAAAGATATTAAGATGTTAGAAAAGATGAAAAACATTCAAAAAAGGAACAAAACATAAAAAGGAAATCTAGAAAACCAGAAACAGAAATGGATAAAACTGAGCTTCAAGTATTTTAAACTCATCACATCGTCGTATCTCTGGACATTATGAGGATCTAAAGACCTTAAACTCTGACTTCCTGTCTCAGATAAAGACCTTAAACTCCAACTTCCTGTCTCACCATAAAGATCTTAAACTTCCTGTCTCACCATAAAGACCTTAAACTTCCCGTCTCACCATAAAGACCTTAAACTTCCTGTCTCACCATGTACTCCAGGTCGATGAAGGGGTCGTTGATAGCGACGATCTGAACCTTCTTGGAGGTGAAGGCAGCTCGAGTCACCAGACGGCCGATACGACCGAATCTGGACAGAAGACAAGTTAGTTAGAGAGACTTCTAGGTGGAAACAAAAGACAGGAAACCAGGAAGACATGAAACCAGGAAGACACGAAGCCAGGAAACCAGGAAGACATGTAGACCAGAAGACATGAAGACAGGAAACCAGGAAGACAGGAAAACATGAAAACAGGAAGTCAGGAAGACATGAAGACAGGAAACCAGGAAGACATGAAGACAGAAAACCCGGAAGACAGGAAACCAGGAAGACATGAAGACAGGAAACCAGGAAGACAGGAAACCAGGAAGACATGAAGACAGGAAACTATAAAAACATGAAGACAGGAAAACATGTAAACAGGAAGCCAGGAAGACATGAAGACAGAAAACCAGGAAGACATGAAGACAGGAAAACAGAAGGACAGGAAACTAGGAAGACACAAAGACAGGAACCAGGAAAACCAGGAAGACATGAAGACAGGAAAACATGAAAACAAGTAACCAGGAAGACATTAGGACAGGATACCAGGAAGACGTGAAGACATGATGACAAGAAACCAGGAAACCACAAAGACATAAAGACAGGAAGTTGATCGATGATCCTCTGAACTGGACAGAAGTTCATCAGAGAGACCTCTAGATGGAGACAAAGACCAGGAAACAAGGAAGACTGAATGCATGAAGACATGAAGACATGAGGCTGATCATCTGAACTCTCTGATAACGATTATCTGTTTATCTGATAATGATTAAATGGGACGCCTTCACTAACTCTATAAACTCTTTTCAACCTAAAGTCCTGCAGGTCTGAAGAACCAACATGTCTCCACAGATGTTTCTGGAACTAAAGTCGTCTCCTCACACCATAGACGTTTAACTGTTTAGATTTTTACATCCTCTACAAAATGAGAGACAGTTTTATCCTGTCTCCCTCATTTTGTGTCACATTTTTCTTCTCGTTTTGTGCGTCTTTGTGGACATTTTATGTCTTCGTTGTCATTTATTGTCTCTCCTCTACTATTTTGTGTCTCATTTTGCTTGTTTTTGTCCCCTTTGGACAGTTTTGTCTTTCAGTGCTCATTTTCCATCTTGTTTTGATGTTTTCTGTTTCATTTTTTTGTTTTGTGTCGTTTTCTGTTTCCTTTCTGATGTTTTATGTCTCTTTGTAGTCGTGTTGTCGTCTCTGTTTTGTTTTCTGTCTCAGTTTTGTATTTTTCTCTCTCAGTTTTGCTGTTCTGTATGTCAGTTTTGTTGTTTTCTGTCTCATCCGTGTCATTTTATGTCTCTTTGTGACAGTTTTGTCTCTCTGTTGTGTCCTCATGCTGTAGATGTTTTTCTATCTCCATGTTTCCAGACTTTTCCTCTCTACTCTGCTCATCATCAGTAGAAAGATGTTTCACCATGCTGAATGTATCTCCAACAACTTGCTCCTCTGTTCACTGTTTCTGAGCCATGCTGACTTTATTTTAGTGATCCAGTAGGTTGTATTTTTGTAATTCTGAACAGGTTTTAGTCATTTTGAATACTTTTCAAATCATTTTGGACAAATTGTAGTTAATGTTTTAAGACATTGATGCTGTGATGGACAAATTTTGAGATGTTTAGATGTGTTTTGATTTGTTTTGGACGAGTGTATATCATTTTAGATAAACTTCTAGTAATCTGCACAGAGTTTATGTCATTTTGGACAAGTTTTCTGTAAATTAGGACCGGTTTTACGTCATTTTGAATATTTATTTCCATGTTTCCAGCCTGTAGAAAGATGTTTCACCATGCTGAATGTATCTCCAACAATTTTAGTGATTTTTCTCTCAGTATTTCTTGTCGTTTCTGAGAATTCTGATGTGAGTTCACAATTTTTAAGGTCAGATTTGTAGATTTTTTTGGTGGTACAACTGAATGTCAGTGGTGATGTGTTTAAGGACCATCTGAAAGTTGGAACTCCAACAATATTTTCCTGTTTTGTAGCTTCAGCCTGACCCGTTTTGTCGTTCTTTAGATCAATTTAAACAATAACTCATTTTTCTAAAACTGGAAATCAATGATGTGAAGCTCAGGTTCTGACTTTGAGTTTGACCTCTGAAGGACAAAGTTCCTGCAGGTTTCCGACGTGATTAAACCTCCCACAGAGTCAGAAGTTCAGGAGGTCTGAAGTCCAGGAGAAGCTCTGACGGAGTGACGCAGCTCCATGTTTGATCAGTTACTGTTTAACCTCAGATAAGGAAGTTCAGGAAGCTTTAACACACAGCTGTCCGCTCAGAAAAGTCCGTTAAGTAACCCCAGAGCTGCTGCAGTTATCAGGACAGAACCAACAGAACTGGGTCCAAAGACCAACAACAACATGGAGCACATTGTTCTGCTGCTGGCTGACGACACGTCTGATTATTCAAGGAATCCAAAGAGTGTCAGTGAAAAAGTAACTGAAGAAAAATTCAGCTGCTGTTTTTACTGAAGCTTCTTGTTTTCTTTGCTAGAAAACTTTCAGATAGTCATTAAACGCATCAACCCTGACATGAAATTCAACCAGGAAAATGACAAAATTTAAGCTTTAAATCATGTTATTTCATCAAAACAACATCATTCTACATGCTTTATTAAAAAAATCCTCTAAAAATAAAGTATTTGCACCAGATTCTAGACTAAAAAGCAGAACAGTTTTATTTTGAACTTCTTTTCTGGGTTCTTTTTAAACCTTAAAGAAAAGTTCAGCTGCTTTCTTACCGAAGCTTCCTGGATTCTTTGTTAGAAAACTTTGTTGAATTTCAACTTTCAGATGGTCCTTAAACGCATCATCGCTGACATTAAGTTCTATCAGGAAAAATGATCAAATTTAAGCTTTAAATCGTGTTATTTCTCTAAAATCACTTCATTCTACATGTTGCATTTAAAAAAATTCTCCAAAAATAAAATATTTGCACCAGATTTTGGACAATTTCTGGACTTCTCTTCTTTATTTTACAGGAAAAAAATGAACATTTTGTTGGATTTCAACTTTCAGATGGTCGTTAAAGGCATCATCTCACAAAGTCTAAGCTTTAAGCCATGCTGTTTCACTAAAATCACTTCATTCTACGTCTCATTTTAAAAAGTCTCTACAAATAAAGCATTTGCACCAGATTCTTTACTAAAAAGCAGAAAAGTTTTATTTTGAACTTCTTTTTTGGGTTCTTTTTAAAGAACCTTAAAGAAAAGTTCAGCTGCTTTTTTTACTGAAGCTTCCAGGATTCTTTCCTTTTTGTTATTTTATTTTTTCACTGAATGAACAGAAAATGTTGCTGGATTTCAACTTTCAGATGGTCCTTAAACACATCGTCTCTGACGTTAAACTGTGACATTTCAAGGAAAATCACTTCATTCTACACGTTTCATTCAAAAAAGTCTCTAAAAATAAAGCAATTGCGCCAGATTCTGGATGAAAAAGCAGAATATTTTTAATTTTGGACTTCTCTGTGTTCAGATGTGTTTTTTAGAGCAAAAAAAATGAACATTTAGTTGGGTTTCAACTTTCAGATGGTCCTTAAATGCATCATCTCTGACATTAAAATGATCAAATTTAATATTAAAATTGTGACATTTCAAGAAAAATCACTTCATTCTACACATTTCATTCAAAAATTCTCTCAAAAAAAATCAAGCATTTTTGCCAGATTCTAGACTCAAAGGCCAAATACTTTACTCTTCTGGTTTCAGCTGCTTTTTTTAAAGGGAAAAAAATGAACATTTTGCTGGATTTCAACTTTCAGATGGTCCATAAATGCATCATCTTATAGTTCTATCAGGAAAAATGATCAAATTTAATCTTAGAATTATGACATTCCAAGAAAAATCACTTCATTCTACATGTTTCATTCAAAAAATACTCTAAAAATCAAGCATTTGCACCAGATTCTTTATTCTAGTTTTATTTGGAATTTCTTTTCTGGGTTCTTTTTAAAGAATCTTAAAGAAAAACTTAGCCATTTTTTTTTTAATGATTCTTTGCTTTCTTTATTTTTACTGGATAAACAGAAAGCTTTGTTAGATTTCAATGTTCAGAAGGTCCTTAAATGCATCATCTCTGACATTAAAATGATCAAACTTACACTTCTCATTCAAAAAATATCTCCAAAAACAAAGCATTCATGGACTAAAAAGCAGAATATTTTTAATTTTGGACTTCTTTTCTGGGTTCAGCTGCTTTTTGTTTCCCTGAATCTTCATGTCAGTAGGTTTCATGCAGACATTCACTAAAGATTTCTCAGATTCTGTCCAGATTTTTCCATTTATTCGTAATCCTCCACTCCTTAAACATCTATCTTTACCTTCCAGTTTTATTTTAGGAGCTCATATTTACATTAAACCTCTTGTTCTGGTCTTTTGTTGCAGGTTTCATCATTTCTTTGTCTGTCTTTAGGGTTTTATTTGTTCTGTGTAGAATCTTATCTACGGTGAACTTTTCCTGGAGGTGTGCAGGTATGTGAAGGTTTCTGTTGCATCACAGGAACAAACTGAACTTTTAAAAGTCTGCTTTAAAACGTCGTCTTACCCGTTGATTCCGACTTTGACCATGTTGTCCGGCTGGTTTGTCCTCTGCAGGGAGAAGAAAGAGATAATCCCAGTTAAACATTAATACTGGAGCAGTTGTGAAGCTGTTTATTAGCTGATGATGTTCAGACTGAGCTGAGATAAGCAGAGTTCAAACGACATGCAGACAGAAGATCACCACAACCAGGTTAGACTAGTTCACCTGCAGAAAAATTCAAGTTTTACATCTTTACCTGCAGAAAAACTGAAGCTTTGCATCTTTATCTGCAGAAAAACTGAAATTTTACATCTTTAAATGCAGGAAAACTAAATTTCTACATCTTTACCTGCAGAAAAATTCAAGTTTTAAATCTTTACCCACAGAAAAATTTAAGTTTTACAGCTTCAAATGCAGATAAACTGAAGTTTTACATGTTTACCTGCAGAAAAACAGCAGTTTTACACCTTTAAATGCAGAATAACTGAAGTTTTGCATCTTTATCTGCAGAATAACTGCAGTTTTACACCTTTAAATGCAGAATAACTGAAGTTTTACACCTTTAAATGCAGAAAAACAGCAGTTTTACACCTTTAAATGTAGAATAACTGAAGTTTTGCATCTTTATCTGCAGAATAACTGCAGTTTTACACCTTTAAATGCAGAATAACTGAAGTTTTACACCTTTAAATGCAGAATAACTGAAGTTTTACACCTTTAAATGCAGAATAACTGAAGTTTTACACCGTTATCTGGAGGGAAACTGAAGTTTTACACATTTACTTGCAGAATAACTAAAGTTTTACATCTTTAAATGCAGAAAAACTGAAGTTTTAGATTTCTATCTGCAGAAAAACTGAGGTTTTACATCTTTAAATGCAGGAAAATGGACGTTTTACGTGTCTACTTGCAGAAAAATTCATTCTTTTCTTCTTTACTTGCAGAATAGCTAAAGTTTTATGTCTTTACTTGCAGAAAAACTGAAGTTAAACATCTTTACCTGCAGCTAAACCAGCATTTAAAGCAAGAAAATGAAGCAAAGACAGTTAATTTTAGCTGTCTGAGAACACAACTGCAGGCGGAGGCTGAATCAGACCACCAGACTGATCCAGGTGATCTGGTAAATCAGGTGATCTGGTAAATCAGGTGATCTGGTAAATCAGGTGATCTGGTAAATCAGGTGATACTATAAGTTTAGCCACACTGGGTCAGCTTAACGCCACATATTTACCGTCTGTGGGCGTCCTGGCTCCGCTGTGACTCTGGTCTGAGTGGGGAAGAGCAAAGTGGAGCTCAGTGCTTTTATGACTGGCTTGGCTCTGAGGCCACGCCCCCATTGTGGTCAGTGGCTCCGCCCCCTCTGAATGTCAAGGTCCTGGACTGCAGTGAGCTGGAATCTGCAGCTTCAGTTCAACCTGCCTCAGACTTTCTGCTCTGAATCCTGCAGCTGATTTCAGCTCCTCAGTTTTCACCGTTTCTTCTTTGAACTGCTCTGATGTCAGAAGAAGAAGTTTTTCTGTCAAAGTGTCTCCGAGCCGCAGATTTAATTTTTATTTTCTGCACAGAAAACATGACAGGACCCAGAAATTACAGCCGATCTTCTAATTTCTGTGTTGACACGAGAACAGAACGCAGCTCAGAGGAAATTATAAAAAACGTTAAATCAGAATAATGAAGGTGTCAGTTTGAAGACAGGCGCCTCAACCTTCCCTAAAAGCATTTATCATAAAATACAGACCTTTAAAATGAATTCTACAGTGAAATATTAAATGCTAATTTCAATAATGAAGGTTAAAGAGGTTTTTCCTCTTATTAAGTCTGTTTGAACAACAACATCTGAGGAACTATTAAAGATAACAACCTGAAATTTTCTCTTATTTCTCATCATGTCATTGATTCAGAACCTATAATATTGGACACTAGATCAAATAATCTTTGATTATGGCTGAGTTGAAATATGAAAAACAGGTTTCATGTCATTTTAGACACTTTGAGTCCTTGTGGATGAGTTTTGAGTGACTTAAGGTAAATTTTGTGCCGTTTTATTCACAAATTTAGCCATTCTGGACATTTTTTTCAGTAATTATGGCAAGTTTTTGAGTACATTTAAACTATTTATAGCTAATTTTAGACTGAGTGATTTTGGTCCATTTTTAAGTTAATTTGGGTCATTTTTTGTCTAATTTTCGACAATTCTTTGGTCACTGTAGATAATTTTTAATTATCTAATCTAAATATGTGAAAACATGCCACAAAACTTGCTTTAAATGACTCAGAACTCGTCCACAAGGACTCAAAGTTGTCTAAAATTACATGAAACCTGTTTTTTCATATTTAATCTCAGCCATAATCAGAGATTATTGATCTACTGTCCAATATTCCAGGTTCTGAATCAATGACATGATGAGAAATATGTTTTTTTCTTTAATAGTTCCTCAGATATTGTTGTTCAAACAGATTCAGATTTAATGTGACCAAAACAAATATGAAAGTGGGTCAACAGAGAGTTTTTTTAAAAAAAATAAATCTCTGAAAGTATTTGATTTATTAAGCTTAAATTTCAGAAGTATCTTCATAAATGTCCAGATTTTATGCTATAAATGATTCAGTTCTTCCTTGTTTTTACTTAATTTGCTTAAATATTGTTCACATTGACACAAATGTATCTAAAACTGAATCAAATATTTCCAAAATTACTCAAAATTTCTCCACAATCTGTTAAAATAGTCCAAAATTGGATTAAAAATGGTCTAAAATAACTAAAGAATTGTCCAAAATTAGACCAAAAATGACCCAGATTGACATAAGAATGGACCAAAATCACTCAAGTAATCTAAAATGAGGTATAAATTGTTTAAAATTACTAAAAAACTGTCCATAATTACTGAAAGTGTCCAAAATGTCACTAGATTCGTGAATAAAACGGCACAAAATTTGCCTTAAATGACTCAAAACTCATCCACAAGGACTCAAAGTTAGTTTCTAAAATTTCATGAAACCTGTGTTTTCATATTTAATCTGAGCCATAATCAGATTATTGATCTACTGTCCAATATTCCAGGTTCTGAATCAGTGACACGATGAGAAATAAGAGAGAAAATTTCAGGTTTTTATCATCAGTAGTTCCTCAGATGTTGTTGTTCAAACATTTTATGTGAGAAAACCAAACCTGCAAAGAGTAGATCGACAGAGAGTTTTTAAAAATAATAAAAGTATCAAAGTATTTTAAATATGAACCAGTTATCAAAAATCATATTTGATGCTGTAAAGATTTCAGTTAAATCAGAGGTGATGGAGCAAAGCGTTGAAGGTCTGGAATGAGCTGCTGGTTGGATTTGAGGAGTTTTAGTTGGCTGTGATCTGACCTGTTGTTCCTGAACTTTACCTGGTCTGTTGCTGGTTGTTGCTACACGTTGCTGGTTGCTGCTACATGTTGCTGCTACACGTTGCTGCTGCCTGTCTGGTTGCTGTCCACACATGGCTGATCTTCCTCAGCTGCTGCTATTGGTTAGAGAAGAAGGAAAGGTCAGGACAAGATTAGACTGAGAGACGACACCTGAACCTGTCAGATACACCCAGTTATAGTGAATTAAAGTTGCTATAAAATGAATTAAAGTTACTCTACATTAGTTAAAGTTGCTCTATATTAGCTAAAGCTGCTTTAAAATGAGTTAAAGTTGCTCTAAAATAAGTTAAATTTGCTCTATATAAATGAAAGTTGTTCTAAATGAGTTAAAGTTTCTTTAAAATTAAAGTTGCTCAACATGACTTAAAGTTGCTCTAAATGAGTTAAAATTGCTTTAAATAAGTTAAATTTGCTCTATATTAGTTAAAGTTGCTTTAGAATAAATTAAAGTTGCTCTAAATGAGTTAAAGTTGCTCTAAATGAGTTAAAGTTGACCCACAGGACCGTTCTAAAGTTTGGGGTCACCCAGACGATCCCATGTTTTCCATGAAAACGCCCTTCAGTGACCCTAAACTTCTAAACGGTCTCTAAAAGCTCGTTTCCTCCACAAAGTGAAACCAGAACCCTGCTTCTTCATTTCTTTCTGGATCTCTTTCATCACTTTTGGCTGCAGCTCTTCGGTCACTCGGCTCCAGAACGACGGGGGAAGAAGGAAAGTTTGTCCAACACGTTTAATAAATCATCGGGAGCCGGAGGATATCTGTCAGGAGGATTTGGATCCGGATGTTGAAGGACGGATGGAGATGACGTGCATCAGCGGAACCATCTGGGAAGAGAACCTTCAGAGAGCAAGAACCAGCAGAACGCCACAAATGTCAAATCCATTTATTCATGCAAATCATAATGAAACATGAAAGGAATCAGCAAGAGGAACCACGGAGCACAACGCTAGAGAACACAGAGAACAAGCTGGATGGAGGTGAACCGGACCTCAGAGGTTCTGGTGGGTTCTAACAGACGTTCTAACAATTCAACACTAAACTACAGAGTCTCTACTTCCTGTCCACTAACAGCCCAGTCCGCTCATCGACCCGATCCGGTCCAGTTTCAGCCCGAAGCAGCCCCGGTTCCACCCCCTCCTCGACCGGTCTGGCTCCGCTCTCTTCTGATTGGCCAGCGCCCCCTTCAGGAGGCGGAGCCACGGCGTCTCCGGCTGCACGTCGGCCCACTTGGGGAGGTCGGCGGCTTTGGTTCCGGAGGAGGAGAAGGTGGACTGCTCCTCGGCCGGGCCGTTCAGGAGGTTCTCCAGGTCGTCCAGCGTCAGCAGGTCGTTGTAGCGCTCCAGGAACTGCTCCAGGAACTGGAGGAGGAGAAATGAGCCCATCAGAGGGGAGGAACTAGGAGGAACGAGGAGGAACCAGGAGGAGCCAGGAGGAGCCCGGAGGAACCAGGAGGAATCAGGAGGAACCAGGAGGAGCCAGGAGGAGCCAGGAAGAGCCAGGAGGAACCAGGAGGGACCAGGAGGAGCATCACATCAGCCAGCATCTCATTAGATGCTGCTCCTGCTGCACTCAGACTCTCAGCTCTGGATTCTCCTCTCATTCCTCCTCCTCCCTCCTTTTCCTCCCTCCTCATCACACCACCTCCCCCATCTCTCCTCCTGCTTCACACTCAGTTCTCCTTTCCTCCTCTTCCCTCCTCCTTCCTCTTTCTCCTCCCTTCACTTCCTTTATCTTCCTCCCCTCTCCTCCCTCCTCCTACTTCATCTCCTCCTCTCTCCTCCTGTTTCACTTTCAGTTCTCCTCTTTCCTCCTCCTCCTCCCTTTCTCTTCCTCTCCTCTTCTCCCTCCTCCTCGTTGCTCCTCATCACATTTCCTCCTTCCTTCTCCTCCCCCCTTCCTCCTGCTGCTTCACTCTTAGTGTTCCTCTTTCCTCCCCTCTCCTCCCTCTATCATCTTCTCCCTCTTCATCACATTTCCTCCTCCCACTTAACTCTCAGTCTTCCTCTTTCCTTCTTTCCCTCCTCCTTCCTTCACCTCACATTTCTCCTCCTCTTACCTTCCTTTCTCTTCCTCCTCCTCCCTCTTCTCTTTCCTCCCTCCTTCATCTGTCTCCTCTTTCTCTTTCCTTCACTTCCTCCCCTCTTCTCCTCCCACTACTTCATCTCCTCCCTCCTCCCTACCTGAGCAGCATCAGGAGCAGGATGCAGGGCTCGGGCATCGGAGATCTCCAGAGGAGTGAGGAGCAGCAGAGCAGCGGAGAGCAGCACCGGACGCAGCATGGCAGCAGAACGAGGAGGATCTGGATCTGGATCTGGATCTGGTTCTGGTTCTGGATCTGGATCTCGTTCTGGTTCTGGATCTGGTTCCTCACACGGACAAACAGAGAAAACAACATTTCTGACAAACGATGTCTAAGGAACGTTAATTAGAGTTTAACCACCGAGTCTCTTCAGAATCTCTGCAGCTAATTTAGCAGCTTAGAAACGTCGATTAAACGAGGAAATATCTGAGAAATATTAGTATTTATGTTGCACTGAATAAAAGAAGAAGAAATAAATGAAATAAAACAAGAAATGCAGTGACTAAAAAGCAAAATAAGACCAGAATAGAAGAGTAAAAAGTCAAACTGGCAAATTATACTTAATTAATATTAGACACGATAATTAAATGTTTTACTGAAAGATGAAGAAATCTCAGAAAAAAATAACAATTTACTGGAATTCCTGCAAACCTGAGAAAATTTTATGACTTTTAATGTCACGAATGCACAAAAATAAAGCATCAGAAATAGATTTTTTATACACAAATATAAGAAGATGCATTTTTACTCTGATATAAGAGTACAGAGTAATAAATAACAAAATCAGACATGATAATTAATTATTCTTACTGTAAGAGGAACTAAAAATGAAGAAATCTCAGTAAAAAATAATTTGCTGGAATTCCTGCAAACCTGAGAGGATTTTATGACTTTTAATGTCACAACTGCACAAAAATACAGCATCAGAAATAGATTTTTTATACACAAACATAAGTAGAATGTGCATTTTACTAGAATATAAGAGCACAGAAAAATAAATAATAATTAATATCAGGCACATTCTTACTGAAAGATGAGCTAAAAATGAGCAAATCTCACTTTAAGGCTTTTTATAAAATGACAATTTGCTGGAATTCCTGCAAACTTGCGAGGATTTTATGCTTTTTAATGTCAAAAACAAAGCATTGGAAAGAGATTTCTAACATACAAGAGTAGAAAAATGAACACAAACATGAGTAGAATGAGCTAAAAACAAATAAATCTCTGTAAAAAATAACCATTTTCTGGAGTTCCTGCAAACCAGAGAGGATTTTATGCTTCTAAATGTCATGCTTGCACTAAAATAAAGCATCAGAAATTTTATACACCAACATAAGCAGAATGTGCATTGTAGCAGGATATAAGAGCACAAAGTCATAAATAATTAATATCAGACGCAATAATTAAACATTCTTACTGAAAGAGGAGCTAAAACTGAGGAAATCTCAGTAAAAAAATAAAAATTTGCTGGAATTCCTGACATTTAATGTCACGAATGCACAAAAATAAAGCATCAGAAATAGATTTTTTATGTGGAAGAGCAGAAAAATGAACATAAATATAAGTAGAATGTGCATTTTACTCAGATTTAAGAGCACAGTGTCATAAATAATAAATGTTCTGACAGATGAGCTAAAATTGAAGAAATCTGAGTAAAAAAAATAACAATTTGTTGGAATTCCTACAAACCTGAGAGGATTTTATGCTTTTTTATGTCACAACTGCACTAAAATAAAGCATCAGAAATAGATTTTTTATGTGTAAGTGCAGAAAAATGAACATAACTATAAGTAGAATGAGTTAAAAACGAACAAATCTCAGTAAAAAATAACAATTTACTGGAATTCCTGCAAGCCTGAGAGGATTTTATGCTTTAAAATGTCACGAATGCACAAAAAGAAAGCATCAGAAATAGATTTTTTTATACACAAACATAAGCAAAATGTGCATTTTACTCAGATGTAAGAGCACAAGTTCAAAAATTATAAATATTCTTACTGAAAGAGGAGCTAAAACTGAATAAAAAATAACAGCCTGCTGGAATTCCTGCAAACCTGACAGGATTTTATGGCATTTAATGTCACGAATGCACCAAAATAAAGCATCAGAAAGATTTTTAATACACAAACATAAGTAGAATGTGTATTTTACTAGAATATAAGAGCACAGAGTAGTAAATAATAATAATAGAGGTCTAAAAGCACGACTCCAGAGCTGCACATCTCAGTGTAACAACATGAATAATTCCAGTGATGAGAGCTAAAGCTGCTGCTCACCTGTTGGTCGGCGTTCTGCTTGGTCTCGTCTCTTCGCTTCGTCTCTCGGCTCGTCTTCCTCCTCTCGGACTCTTCACTTCTCACTTGTTGGCACCTGGCAGAGCATCACTATCTCTCCCCGAACAAGCCCCGCCTCCTCTCGGATGGAATTGGAGGATGAAGCCGGTTCCTCCTCCCCTCTTGGCAGCTGCTCGGCTTCTGGGGCATCAGATGGGATGCTGCAGAGGTTTTGTAGAGCCGGAGCCGCCCCCTCATTATCATCCTCATCCTCCTCCTCCTCCTCTTCCTCATTTGTCTGCAGGTGATGTCATCACAGGAGAGGCAGCCAAGGTGACTGTTGTGTCGTTGTGTGGAGGTCAGAGGGCAGCGGTCGGAATAAAAACCCGCTTTCTCTCGGTCACGACTGACTCCGTCTCCGTGGAGTTTTCCCAGCATGCCCTGACCTCCCCCCCCTCCACGGCCGGTAAGTTACAGTCTGTCAGCGCCATCTGCTCCCCCGAACCCCCCGCCGACGACGGATCACAACGCCGACCTTAAAGTTCAGCAGCCTCTGATTATCTATCCGCTAAATAAATAAATAAATAAACAAACAAACAAACCCCCTGCAATCACAACCAGAAGTTACCGGTACACTGCAAAAAACTCAGAATCGCTGTTTGTCTTATTTTTAGTCAAAATGTCTCATCCCATTCGATTTAAGATAAATTCACTTAACAAGAGACATTTCAACAGATGGAGGGACTTGTTTTAAGACAATGCATCTTAAATATCTTGTAAAGTCAAACAATCTTGAAATAATCTTGTTTTCAGTTGAATTTCACAAGAAAATTCAAAATAAGTTTAACCCTCGTGTCGTCCTGCGGGTCAAAATTGACCCGTTTTAAAGTTTGAAAATGTGGAAAAATTACATATTTTCACAGTGAAACTTCTGATGTCCACTTTTTCAACATTTTTGGGAAATTTTTTAACATTTTTTGGTGGAATAAAAGAAATGTAAAAAATAAAAGTTTCCTACGAATATTGACAAAAAAAAAAATCAACCAAAATCCAGCGAATTTTACTGCATTTTGGTTGATTTTTATGTGAATGTTCTTAAAGAAAATATTAGAAGTTTTACCGATATATATTGAATCACTTTAGATATTTTTAGGATTTTTTTGGAAGATTTTTACTCATTTTTTGAAAATATTTACAAGAATTTTCTTGCCAAATTTGGGGGATTTTTTTTTTTTTTTTTTTTAAATAAAACTTTTAAGGGAAACTTTGAAAGAATTATTTGAATTTTCTTCCTGAAGGTTTTGCAAATTTTCTGAAATTTGTGGAATTTTTTTGCTGATTTTTGGGATTTTTTCAGACAGGAAACAATATTTTCTGGTGCCCGTAAATGAAGACAACAGGAGGGTTAATACATCTCAAATTAGGAGGTTACATGAAAGCAAAAATCTATTTGTGAGTGAAAAACTGCTATTTTTTAGCATATCTGGCTTATTTTAAGACACCTAAGCTTGACAATCCTGGTAAAATAGAGCTTAAAATAAGTTTTCCCAGCTAATTTTAAGATCTCAAGATTCTAAATATCACATCTTATTTCAAGAAATCTTACCAAGACATTTTTCACTTTTTCTATTGGCAGATTTTTTCACTTATTTCAAGTTAAACATTCCTTGAAATAAGTTTTTTCTTGCTTTGAGAGGGGCATTTTTTCCAGTGTAGAAGTGTTTTTACGTAACGCCTCGATGAGAATATTCTGGAGGACACCGTGTGGGAGCAGCCGGAGGCGAAAAACACAGATTAGCGGTGCTTTTTGGGAGGGTTAAACCGGCGATGACGAGGAGAGGAGAGTGTAGGAGGAAGAGGAGACCTACAAACAGACTGTAAATAAACAACGACAACATGCAGGGTTTGGGTCGGATCCGACGGAGGAACCAAGGAGATGGAGAGCGTCGTGGGGAGCTGTCTGAACAAGCTGTGCAGCCGTTAAACACTCCTGTCCAAACACCAGCCTCCGGAGGCACAGCTGCCCGATAAATCACAAAAACACAAAGTTCTGTTGGAAAACCAGGAGCGGGTTTATTAAAAGACGTCATCAGACTCTACTGTAAGAAACGGGAGTTAAAAAATATACAAAAAGATAAAAATGTTTAGAGCGTAAAAGGATAAAACAGAAATAATAGGAGGGGTCAGTTCCTGAGTCGAGCTCTTCGGGATGTTCTTGCGATCGGCGTCGTCACTTTGGGGGTTTCGCTCTCGGCCATGACGGCGTCTGATGGAGGAGATCAAACACAGGAGGTCACGACTCCACGATTTATTAAAGAGTCTGGAAACTGCAGATGTCCACAGATTGTCCCCAAAGTTTAGATGCACAGAAGCATCACAGAACTCGTCCGTCAGACGTATTTACTGGCAAACGAGTCGACGGGTCAGATCATATGAACGTACACGACCGTTCAAAAGTTTAGGAATGTCCTCATTTTTGAAAGAAAAGCAGCTTTTTATCAGTGAAGATGACATGAAAAGAATCAGAAAGTCTGGGTGATCCCAAACTTTTGAACGGTAGTTGTAGGGCAACTTTAACTAATATAGAGCAACTTTAAGCAATATAGAGCAACTTTAATGACTATAGAGCAACTTTAACTAATACAGAGCAACTTTAACCAATATAGAGCAACTTCTGATCAGATTGTCTATAAAAACAGTCATATTTTCTAATATTTTCTGAGCTTCTTTACGACCTGCAGTTTGATTAGTGCTGCTGCTCACTTTGATCGACTTCAAATCCTCTCAAACAGCTGAAGCTCAAACTTCTCTGGACTTATTGATCCAAAGAATATCATTGATCAGCTGTAAATCCTGGACACTCACTGTAAATCTAAATACTCTCAATGTAGACCCCAAGTAAATGTTATTTTCATGTTTCATATCAAACAACAACAATAATAATAATGATCATTAGTTGCAGGCCAAGTATAAACCTTTATGATATAAAACTTTATCATAAAATATTCAAATTTAAACCCAGACAGAATGTTCTGGGTGAGTCCTGATCTTTAGCTCAGATTTGTGGCCTCCAGGAGATTTTAGAATCAAAGTGGAGGCTCTTCTAGATCAAGGGTGTCAAACATGAGGCACGCGGACCGGTTTTGGCCCTGCAGCCAGACTTTGTAAATTGTAAAAATAACAAAGAAGACATTATCTGCAGATTGTAAATTTGTAAAACTATAAATTTAAAATAATTTCTAGACCATGACAAGTTGCTTTGATCATAAAGTAAAATACTAGATTGTTCTTTTGTCACTTTGTGTCTCATTCTTGTAATATTTTGTCTTGTTTTTTTGGTCTTTTTTTTTTGTCGCTTATTTCATGTTTTTGTCATTTTGTTTCTCGTTTTTTGTCATTTTGTGTTTCGCTTTATTCATTGTTTTGAGTAGCGTTTTTGTCGTGTGTGTTTTTTGTCTCACTTGTCTATTTTTTGTTTTTTCTCGCTTTTGTCATTTTTTGTGTCATTTGTCCATTCTTTTTGTCGCTTTGTAACTTTTGTCAGTTTTTTTGTCTTGTTTTGTTCCGTGTCGTTTGTCTCATTTTTTATCATTTTGTGTCTCATTTTTGTAATACTTTGTCTTTTTTTGGCCTTTTTTGTCTGATTTTTGTCATTTGTCTCATGTTTTTGTCATTTTGGGTTTCCTTTTTGTCTCACTTGTGTTTTTTGTCTTATTTTTGTTGTTTTGATCATAAAGTAAAATACATCATTCAGTTCATGATGACTAAATGTTTTGTTCCTTTGTAGATCTAGAAACTGAGGCTGAATGTTGTTGAAATTTCACTTATTTCTCCTAAGAAATTTCAGGTTGTTCATAATGTTTTGTAAAAAGATAATTCCTTAAATGTGAACTTTTTTTCACTAAAACAAAAGAAAAATTTGGAATTGTGGTTAATTATAGGTTATTATGCTGTGGTTTTACTGGTCACTGAACGTGGACCTGAACTAAAACGAATTCGACACCCCTGGTCTAGAAACATGATCAGCTGATCGCAGCAGCTACATTTATCAGTCAAAGAAGAAACACAACAGTTTGTAGGAATCAACACTAATGGAGATGATTAATGTTGTATTAGTATTTTGATAACTGATTAACTAGTTTCAGTGATTCCTCTAAATTCTGTGATTTGTAGCTTCTTAAATGTGAATATTTTCTGGTTTCTTTCCTCTGTGACAGTAAACTGAAGATCTTTGGACTAAACAAGACATTTCAGGAAACTCTGATCCACATTTTTCACTATTTTGGAACCAAAATCGTTGAATCCAGAAAATAGTCGACAGAATAATCAACAATGAAAATAATCGTTATTTGCAGATCGCTGCTTTACACTTTACCTGCATGAGTTAGTTTGAAAAAAGTGAGCCTAGCGCCAAAGAAATAAATGTCATTATGAGTGTTCACATACAGCAGCCTACATGCAGAGGAGGTAAAACCAGGAGGTTTCAGATGTTAACATGATGAGTTCATGACTAATTCAGATGTCAGTAACACATGAATTAAATCTGATGGAGACTCAGAAGTATTGTTCCTCACTAACTCGGAGCAAATACAGTTGGAAAAGTGAAGCTTCACTGGATTTGAGCTGCAACAAAACCTTCCAGAGCGGCTGAACTGAGAACCTGAGGATCATTCCAGAACTGGAGGACATTTTACGTCCCACCCGTCAAACTTCAAATAATCCAAATCCTAAAACATACAGTTGTTGTGTAAATGTTCTTGTCCTGAGACCAAATCTAAAAAACTAAGAGAAAATAATGTTTGAAAATATTTTAAATACCAAATAAGTCTGGAGTTCCCCCTAAAATCACATTTTTCTCTTGTCCCACCCCCCTGATGACCAAACTGAATCTCTAATAAAACAGTTAAAATGAAATTTAAATCTCCTTTTTTTGGTTTTATTTTTTTCATTGTCTGTTGTAATTGTGGGAATATTTTTTTAATCAACATATTTTAAATCATAATTATTATGCATGGAACGTGTCCCACAACAACCTTATTGATGACGTTTTTGCCATTTTGTGTCTTGTTTTTGTCATTTTGTGTCTAATTTTTCTTGTTTTGTGTCTTATTTTTGTTGTTTTTTGTCTCATTTTTGTCGTTTTTGTCTCATTTTTTCATTTTGTATCTTGTTTTTGTCATTCTGTGTCTCGTTTCTGTCATTTTCTGTCTCGTTTTTCTCAGTTTCTGTAATTTTTGTCATTTTGTGTCTTGTTTTTCTTATTTTGTGTCTCATTTTTGTCATTTTGTGTCTCATTGTTGTTGTTTTGTGTCTCTTTTTTCTCATTTTCTATCTTGTTTTTTTGTTTTGTATCTTGCTTTTTTCGTTTTGTCTCGTTTGTCGTTTTCTGTTTTGTTTCTGTCATTTTGTGTCTCATTTTTGTTGTTTTGTGTCTCGTTTTTGTCATCAACATCATCCAACAGTTTTCCTAAAGAATGTGTAGAGCAAAGCTATGTCCTCTCTTCTATTTTTCATATTTCCATCCCATTGTCAGTCTTGATTGAATGTCTCCCTCTACCTCATATTATCAGGATCAGACTAATTCTTTGGACTGTTTTCCATCAGTCAGTTTGTCCTCTTGGTCAGCAGTAACAGCAGCTAAATATCTAGCTTCTATTGCTGAGAAAAAGATCACATTAGCATGGATTAGCAACCCTGTTACTGTGATTAGAGTAGGGTTAGTAGAAAACACAGAAAACATGGAATAAAAATGCTACCATTGATGTGGAAGCTGAACCAATCAATACCTATTATTGATGAATGTGGAGCAGAAAACTGGAGAAGAGAAGGTTAAATTTTCAAACATTTTGAAGCCCAGATTTCCTCCAGTCCTGGAATGACCCCAACAATAAATTAATGAAGCAGCTGCACTCACCCTCTTCGTCTTCCTCTTCCTCATCGCTGCTGAAGGTGATCACTGGTTTCTTGGATTTGCGAGTTTTCCGAGGCGTCACAAAAGTGTCATCACCTTGACTGGAGACCGACGGCTTCGCTTGGCCTGGAAATGAAATGGAAACATGTTGAGCCTGTCGGTAAAACAGCAGCAGGTCGTTTCTGGATCCAAACTCTGACCTCTCTTCGACTTCGCTCGGCTCCTGCTGGGTCGGTTGGTCTGGAGAACCGTCCTCTCACAAGAACCTCCCTCTTTCTGGTTCTCCTCGTCCATCTCTGGACTCTCTACGTTCTCAAGCCCTCGAGTGTGAACCGCGGTAAGACGTTTCTCGAACTCTTCCACCTGAGCCTGAAGAACACAGAACACCAGGAAATTACAGAAAGTCAAAACTAGAAAAGCACTCAGAGCACAGTACTCTGCCAAGGCTGCTCAGTAGTATCATTTCCAACAGATGAAATAGTTAATAAAAAATGACGTTGCCCTGAGCACAGGCGTGTGTTATACATGTGTACATTATGTATGGCTACCGAATCACGTGACCTAAATATGTAGCCGGTGGCAGGAACTGATGGGACTCAGAAACACCCCCACAATTTAATCAGTTGTTCCTTGGAACATTTCTGATGGATAAGTCCTGATAAGTCCTCAGTGGTGGATTTGTAGTAGGATCACAATCATGTGATCATCAGCAGGCAGCTGACGTAGTGTTCACTTGTTGTCATGGTTACAGTGATGCTGTGCTGCTATCTGGCAATGATACAGAAATCTTTAACAAATCCATGGATCCAGACTATAAGCCACATCACTGCCAAAATCTAATCACTTGGTCCTTGTGTCATTTCTGACCTTCCCTGAAAATTTAATCCAAATCTGTCAGTCTGTTTTTGAGTAATGTTGCTGACAGACAGACAGACAAACCAGCGCCGATTGTCACATAACTTCCACCTTGTTCCTTGGCGGAGTAATTAACAACAGCCACTGTTGATCATCTTTGATAATGATTTGCTTTCAGCATAATTTTTTTACTCCGCTAAGGAACGCAGTGTAGTTATGTGACCATCGGCGTACGTTGGTTTGTCTGTCTGTCTTTTGTTATACATTGTCTTTTCTTGTCTGACTTTTGTTGTCATCTCATGTTTTTGTCATTTTGCTTCTTGTTTTGTGTTTCCTTTTTGTCTCGCTTGCGTTGTTTGTCCTTTTTTTGGTAATTTTATTTCTCACTTTTGTTGTTTTGTGTCTCGTTTTTGTAATATTGTCTTCTTTTGTTGTTTTTTGTCATTTTGATCATAAATCATTGTTCTTTTGTTTTTGTTGTGTCTCACTTTTGTTATACTTAGTCTTGTTTTTGTTGTGTATTGTCTTTTCTTGTCTGACTTTTGTTGTCATCTCATGTTTTTGTCATTTTGCTTCTTGTTTTGTGTTTCCTTTTTGTCTCGCTTGCATCATTTGTCTATTTTTTTTGTCGCTTTTATCATTTTGTATCTCATTTTTGTAATATTTTGTCTTCTTTAGTTGTTTTGTGTCTCATTTCTTGAATATTTCGACTTGTTTTTGTTCATTTTTGTCTGTCTGGCCTATATGCTTAGTTTGTACCTGTTGATGCATAAAGATTAAGCATGTTAAACTCGGGGTATACTTTGACCAAAGGGGATGAACCTGAGCGGATACTTGTTTTCGGTACCTTGAACTGGACTTTGGCGCCCCTCCTCAGCTTGGCGGTGATGGAGAGCAGCGGCTGGTAGACCCCCGGTTCGGTCAGCTTGTCGCTGTAACACTCCCAGCACTCCTGCAGCCTCTTGAAGCCACGCTCGCACATGGACAGCAGGGACAGACTGACGGCCAGGTCGCACCACTGCCGCTCCGTCCTGCAGCCGAACCACAGCGCAGGGATCACAGCGTTAACCCAATTAGCGGCAACAAAACGCACAAACTCAAAGAAGCTCATTACTCATGAACTTGGCATTGCACTGACATCGGCACCAAATCTCATTTCCCAGCAAACTTCTTCTATCTAAATTCACTTTGCCAGTGTGTAATATGAAACGTCCTTCCTCTGATCCGAGCGTGGACGACGCATGAGTCATCGGTTGGGCCGATTCCTCGACATGCTCTGGATGCACGGGAGGACGTTTCCATGACGAACTGAAGAATACCGGGATGTCGGTGGCAGGAGAAGTGAACTGTGAACCCAATCGATCGCAGTGAAAACACCCACTAATTACCCCACACACTCCCACCCACCCCCACATCCAGCACAATGGAAGCCGCAGGAATTAGCAGAGAAAAGACGGAAAACAAAGGATGCAGGTCAGAGGTGGGAGGATGGACTCACTTTGCCGTCCTGAAGCGCTGACAGAGTTTCTCCACCAGAGACTCGGTCTGTCGTTCTTTAGTGATGTAGGAGAACAGCTGTCTGAAAACACAATAGAACACAGAAAAGTAATTTAATTACATTTCCTAAAATAAAAACCGACAGAAAACACGGTCACATCACCTCAAATCATCACAATTTCTGGTCCTTCATCTGTGATTTGGCTGAAAGTGTTTTATCATAAATTTATAGATTTGAGTCTGTTTGAACAACAATATCTGAGGAACTATTAAAGATAAAAAGCTGAAGTTTTTTCTGTTATTTCTCATCATGTCTTTCATTTAGAATCTGTGATATATATCTCTAATTATGGATGAGTTGAAATATTAAAACATAGCTTTTAACACCGTCATAAGAAGTCCCATGTTTGAGCTCACATGATTTGTGTTCATTAGAAGATTCGAGAACAGGGGTGTCAAGCACGTGGACGACTTTGTAAAGTGTAAAAATCCCAGAGAAGACATTAACTGCAGACTGTAAATTAGTAAAACTATAAATTTAAAATCATTTCTAGACCATGACAAGTTGTTTGGATCAGAAAGTGAAATACTAGATTGTTCATTGTTCTTTTGTCTTGTTTTGTCTTTTTTTAGACTGATGTTTGTTGGTTGTCTTGTGTTTTTGTTGTTTTGTGTTGCCTTTTGTAATATTTTGTCTTCTTTTTGAGCATTTTTTGTCTTTTTTTGTCATTTTGATCATAAATCATTGTTCTTTTTTTTCATTTTGTCTCATTTTGTCATTTTATGTCTTGTTTTTGTAATATTTTGTCTTGTTTTTGTTGTTCATTGTCTTTTCTTGTCTCACTTTTGTTGCTTGTCTTATGTTTGTCATTTTGTTTCTTGTTTTGTGTCCTTTTTGTGTTGCTTGCATCGCTCGTCTATTACTTTGTCGCTTTGTTTCTTGCTTTTGTCGTTTTGTCTCATTTTTGTAATATTTTGTCTTGTTTTTTGTCTTTTTTGTCTGACTATTGTGGTTTGTCTCATGTCATTTTGTGTTTCCTTTTTGTCTTGCTTCTGTTTTTTTGTCTTATTTTTGTCATTTTGTGTTTTTGTTTTATCTTGCTTGCATCGTTGGTCTATTTTTTTGTCATTTTGAGTCTCATTTTTTGACTATTTTGTCTTGTATTTGTCAGATTTTTGTCGTTTTGATCAGAAAGTCAAATACTACATTGTTCAGTTCCAGATGACTAAATGCTTTGTTCCTTTTTAGACACTGTGATCTGTAAGATGTAATGTGTAAATGATAAACTGAGGCTTAATATTGTTGAATTTGAACTTCATTTTTATCAGAAATTTCAGGTTGTTCAAAATGCTTTGTAAAAAATACCATTCATTAAACGTTAACATTTTCAGAATGTACTTTTTTGCACTAAAACGAAGTGATTATAGGTTATTGTGCTGTGATTTTACTGGTGTGTAATGAGTTTAACACCCCTGACCTAAACAAACCCTCAAAGATCAGGGTTCTCCTGCCTTCATAATCCCATTCTGCTCAGAGCAGCAGATGGAGGAAAAGCCGATCATCTGCAGCCGTGCGACTCACTTCATGATGGTGTTGAAGTCCTCTGAGCTCATGGCTCTCTCCGGGTCGGACAGGCGGCTGATGATGTCTGGCAGCAGGTTGTAGATGGCGTTGTCCTGATGGGTGACACAAAGGGCACAGTTAAAAACCTCCCCAATTACTCGGGCTGCAGGAGGCTCTGGGGATGTGAGGACGTGAGCACCTTGGTGGCCAGCTCGTTGAAGAAGTTCAGGGCCAGGCTGGTGATGTGAGGCTCGGGGTCAATTAGCAGCACCGCCACCTCGCTGACTTGGCCTTTCACCTTCAGCACGTCTTTGAGCACCAGCTGAGTAAGAACTGTCACAGCCGTCTGCCTCACGGAGGGAACCTCGTCGCTCAGCCTGCAGGACGACAGAACACCTCAATTAGTGGGGACGGTTTGGTTTCCATCTCTGCAAAGTCCACAGTGAAGCTGGTAGGCTGCTAGCGGCTACATGCTGACATCAACATGTCTTGATTATTAAGTCTTACTGCTCGTAGTTATTGTTGTACCTCTCTGGTCTGCTTGGGGGACTCAGGCTACTGCAGTCCCACAATCTAGATGATCCAACTTCAGTAAATGATCCACCAAAATCTAAATCTGTCAGAAGAATCGGAATTCAGATCTTGATTCTACCCAATAAAGGTAATTTTTTGACAGGGGACCATAAATGTCTCTACACTAAGTTCATTAGGTAACCCCTAAACCCACCAGCAGGTTAATTAGGCACATAATCTTTCAAAAAAATGACCAATATGAGACCACAAATCTACTAGAAAGGTCGTATCAATCAGTGTAAGAACTAATTATCTGTGACATTAAATTCTGTGGAGAAAAAATGAGGAAACATGAGAGAGGACAATATCTACAGTATGAGGAGACAAGAGACAAAACTGCCACCAAGAAACATAAAATGACACCAGTGAGACAGAAAACAACAAAAAAAGACACAAAATTACAAAAAGGAGACACAAAATGACAAAAACGAGACACAAAACGACAAAAACGAGACACAAAGTCGTTCTGTGAACAGAGCAAGTTATTGAAGATACATTCAGCATGGTGAAACATCTTTCTACAGATGATGAGCAGCGCAGAGAGGAAAAGTCTGGAGAGGAAACATGGAGATAGAAAAATACTTACAGTATGAGGAGACAAAACGACCACAAGGAGACATAAAAAGACCAAAATAATACAGAATATGACACCAAACAAGAAAAACAAGACACAAAATTACCAGTAAGAGATATAAAAACTGCTAAAATAGACTCAAAATGCCAAAAATGAGGCATAAGACAAGAAAAAAAAAATCACATGAAACAACCAAACTAAAGACCCATGAAACTAATAACATGTTAGAAAAATGGGACAGAAACTGCCCAGATTTCAAAGGGTTAAACCAATTCCTCCACTGGATAACATGAATAAACTGCAGATCATCCAGCAGTAGTAGTTCTTATTTCAATCTGGGCTGAACTGAACCCAACTCCTGGAGCCACATCACCATCATGGTTACAAACACGAGCCAATATGGAAATTACTCATCACCTGTTCATTTGTTTCCCCCCCAATCGCAGTCGATTAAGCTCCTGTAGAGACTTGAAATTAACCAGAACGCTCCTAAAACACAATGGGACTGGACGGGCTGCGGCGGGGCGATCCGATGCCACTCTGAGCCCCAATTTAGACTCAAACTCACCCAAAAAACACAGAACAAAAGAAACTCATTAACCATTTCTCGGTGCCGCCAGAGAGCAGGACTCCTGGCAGAGGATCAGACGGCCCAACACGGTGCTTCCACATGCCAGAGCAGGAGCTTACAACGGCAATGAGTGGGGTAATTAATTCTTAATGCGCTTATCAGGAGGTGCCAGGGCAGCAGCGGCTCTGAGAACAGTGGAGGTGTTGGTGTGTGGGAGACAATTAGGGAAGGCTGTGAAATGCTTATCAGGTAGGAAACACTGGGAGGGCAACGACGTGGAATGAAAGGAAAGAATGTTTTACACGTCCAGAACACCTCAGAGCGAGTGCTATCAGCCGTTATAATTAAAACCACACTCCATCAAACGGAGCAACTTCAGCCCTCCGAGTTCTCCTCGGGAAACAGCTGCTGCGGCGGGAGGAGAGCGTTAAGTGTTTTTTAAAACCGTCTCCGCAAGCCGTCAACCTTTTTGCCCGAAATTATTCCCTTGTGCTCGCTGAGGCGCTTCGTGTAATTACACCGCGCCGGTCATCGCTCCAAGTCACAATCTGGACACACTAGTAATTAAGCTGCTTGTCGTCTCAAACTCCAGTCCGATGCTCCGCCTGGGTTCAGTGGCGGTGGGGGCGGGCTCTCTAAAAGTCATGAAGCGAAGGGCCCGGTTACCACGGCAACGCCCGGAAGGGTCACAACACGGGGCCTGCGTTGGAGTTCGCCGAACACAGATCATCTCCAAGTTTGGCTCCCCCATTTAAAAAAAAAGTGGAGAAAGAAAGACAGCAAAAGTTTTCCTATCATGTGGCTCAGTGGAGCGTCGTGGCAGCGGCGGCGGTCGATCGGCTCAGAGAGGCATCACGTTTACGCGACTCCCACCCGGACGAGCCGTCAGCCGTGGGAGGGGAACGTGGAAAAACGAAGCAAAGCTGCAGATGTTCTAGTAACGAGCACCAAACTGGAGTGGAGTCGGTTAGAGGAGCCGCTGCTGTGACAGATTCTCCATTTTGCCGTCGTTACATCACCTGGCGTAGAGGTTCTGGGTCCACGGCTCCAGAATGTTTGGGAAGCGGACCGTGAGGTCTCCCAGGGCGATGATGGCGTTGGCCCGGACCACCGGCAGAGCAGAACGCTCCAGAACCGTGAACATGAGGCGGATGTTCTCTTCACACACCGACGGGCTGAAGGGAGGAAACACAGAATTAATACAGGAAGTTAATTAGGTGGCCGATTAGTAATGAAAATGATTAGTAGCTTTTAAGCCTTTAAGACAGAGGTGTGAAATTCATCTTAGTTCAGGTTCCACATTCAGCCCAATTTGATCTCAAGTGACCAGTAAAACCACAGCATAATAACCAATAAATAACCACAACTCCTAATGTTTCCTTTGCTTTAGTGCAAAAAGTACATTCTGAATATATTCACATTTAAGGAATTATTTTTTTACACAACATTATGAACAACCTGAAATTTTTTAAGAAAAATAAATTCAATTTCAATAACACTATGCCTCAGTCCATCATTTACGCACAACAACTTCCAGATCACAGAGTGTCTACAAAGGAACACAACATTTACAGTAGTCACAGCTATCTGGAACTGAACAATGTAGTATTTTAGACAAAAAACAAGACAACCTATTACAAAAACGAGACACAAAATGACAAAAAATGAGACAGAAGAGTTACAAAGTGACAAAAACATGGACCAACGACACAAAAAGACAAAAAACTACAAAAGCGTGAAACAAAATGACAAGAAATGCTGTAATTTTTATACTGTACAAAGTCGTCCGCGGGCCGGATTGGACCCTCTGACGGGCCGGTTTTGGTCCGTGGGCCGCATGTTTGACAGCCTGCTTTAAGACCTACCATTGTCTAAGTCCGCCAGCACATATTCTTATATTTTTTACATACTGTAGTGCTATTTCTTGGAGTACAGTGGTCCCCAGTTTATCGCGGGGGTTAGGTTCCAGAACCCCCTGTGACTGGGGAAAATCCGCGAAGTGGAAACCTTATATTTATTTTATCATTTATTATATATTTTAGGGCTTTATAAACCCTTCCCACACTGCTATTAACCTTTTCCACACTCTTATAAACTCTTCCTATGCTCTTAAACACGTTCTACACTCTTAAATCTACCTTAATTAATGGTAAGCATCTCCCTCTGCCGCCTGGGTTCGGTGCCAGAAGCCATAGAAGGCATAGAACATTTGATGGATGTCGTAGGGCTTGAAATAAATTAAATTCTTTAATAAAAATTTCACAAAAACAACACCGCAGAGCAATGCTATGCGTGATCAGATGATGTGAAATGGACAAGGCGGGATGCTGAACGCTGCCAGTAATTAATTTCCATTAAAAATGGATGACATTTAATCATGATGAATCGGAATTAATCCACAGCAACCTTGTGATTAATCTGATTACATATTTTACTCGTTTGACTGCACTAGTTTTTTTTAAAACAAAAAATAAATAAATATAAAGATAATTTTAACTTCTAACCAACAGTAAACTAAATGAATAATCAGCCTAAAAGCAGGGAGTTAAATGCATTCTTGTGACTTAAGTGAGAGTGACTTTTAAGGATTAAAGTAAGGAAAGAGGCTCACAGAGGGAAGTATAATTAGTCTGCATTAATATAAATGTACAGCATTCCACAGATGTGATAATTAATTTATAGTACAACAGGACTCCAAGGGGCACAAATGTCTACAGTTGTGTTTTCTCTTTTGTTCAATTGTCAAATGCTTTGATTTTATGGGTTTACAGTGGTAGAAATGTATGTTTACAGAGCCAGTTATTGCCTTGTTATCTTACCTACATGAGTTTGTTGTTGCTTTACAGTATTCCTGGTACAACATTTTAAATGAATATCATAAAAGAGCAGAAAAAAACAAGCCGAAACCAGTGAATGTTTGGATTGTTTGCTAAATGATAAGACTATATGGTTGATTTCCATCAGCTCCCTCACACTATACTACACCCATACGGTGAAATAAAGACATAACAGGCATGTTTACCTGATCATCATGTACTGAGACAGAGCCAGACAGGCAGCTGTGGTGAGCTGAGGGTGGGAATAACGTCCTGGGGAGCTGCAGACTCTCACCAGCAGAGGAAGGAACGCGCTCAGCAGGTTCTCCTCTAAACACAGAGGTGGGTTAATATCATGTAAAAACAGACTCCGGTATGAGGGCTGGGGTTTAAACACAAGTGGTTTTTATTTACCAGCCAGTAGTTCGGTCTCACAGATCTTCCTGATGAGCTCGGCCTCCGTATCATCAGCCGAGGCACCGATCAGCCCCAGCTCCTCCTCCATGGTGCTCTCATTGGCCGTTTGCTGTTGGAAAACCGTGAAAGCAGATTTATAAAAACAGACACTAATCTGAGCTCTAAAATGTCACCATAAGGACTAATCTGCGCACTCTGCAGTAAGATGCAGTCAGACTGGATTTTATGGTCCACAGTGGACGCCTGAAATCCTGATGCTCGTCAGTGAAGTTAGGCTGATATATGATCTGATATTAGATTATTGGAGGTATGGAAGCACATTTTTCCTCACTGTGGTTCATTTATCAGTCTAGAATAGGGCTGTCAAACTCATTTTAGTTCAGGTCCACATTCAGCCCAAATTAATATCCAGTGATCCAGATCAGTAAAATCACAGCATAATAACCAATAAATAACCACAACTTCTAATTTTTCCTTTGTTTTCATGCAAAAAAGTTCACATTTAAGGAAGTATCTTTCTACAAAACATTATGAACAACTTGAAATTTCTTAAGAAAAATGAATTCAGTTTCAACAACATTCAGCCTCAGTTTATTATTTAGACATTACAACTTCCAGATCACAGAGTGTCTACAAAGACACACAACATTTAATCATCTGGAAATGAATGATATAGTATTTTATTTTAAGATCAAAATGATAAAAACAACAACAAAATGACAAAATATTTCAAAAATGAGACAAAAAACAACAAAAGCAAGAAACAAAATGACAAAAAATGAGACAACATGAAACAAAACAAAAGAGAAAAAATTTGACAAAAAAGTTACAAGGCGACAAAAAAATGGACAAATGACAAAAACAAGACAAATTATATATATGACACAAACGAGGCACACAACGCCAAAAGAACAATGAGCAATCTAATATTTTACTTTATGATCCAAACAACTTGTCATGGTCTAGAAATTATTTTAAATTTATAGTTTTACTAATTTACAACCTGCAGTTAATGTCTTCTCTGTTATTTTTACACTTTTTAAAATGGTCCCACGGGCCGGATTGGACCCTCTGGAGAGCCGGTTTTGGCCCGAGGGCTGCATGTTTGATACCTAAACATTCTAAAGTCATGCAGCTTTGTGGAAGCAGAACAACATGAAGAAGGAGAGAGAACTCAGAATGATGGAAACCACGAAAGAAAAACCTGGAATCAACATGTACAACATCTTTCTAAGTGTCCACAGATGATACCAACACTGGAAAATAAAAGAGGCTCTACATACAATAAATATTTGTTCAGTGTCTACAAACTGCATTTTTTACACTTTGCACATCAGCCCTAGGACAGGGCTGTCAAACATGCGGCCCGCGGGCCAAAAGTGACCCTCCAGAGGGTCCAATCTGGCCTGAGGGACGACTTTGTAAAGTGTAAAACTTACAGAGAAGACATTAACTGCAGATTGTAAATTAGTAAAACTATAAATTTAAAATGATTTCTAAACCATGACATGTTGTTTTGATCATAAAGTAAAATATTAGATTGCTCATTGTTCTTTTGTTGTTTTGTGTTTGTAGTATTTTGCCTTGTTTTTGTTGTTTTCTTGTCTGTTTCTTTTTTGTCTCACTTCCGTTTTTTTGTCTCGTTTCTGTTTTTTTTTGTCATTTGTCTCTCGTTTGTCATTTATGTAATTTTTTTGTCTCGTTTTTATTGTTTGTAACTTTTTTGTCTCGTTTTGTGTCGTTTGTCTCATTTTTTGTCCTTTTGTTTCTCGTTTTGGCATTTTGCATCTCGTTTTTGTAATATTTTGTGTCGTTTTGAAATTAATTTTGGCTTTTTTTGTCATTTTGTGTTTCACTTTATTCGTTGTTCTGAGCACTGTCTTTGTGATTTTGTCTCGCTTGTGTAGTTTTTTTTGGTTTGCCTCATTTTTTGTCATTGTGTGTCTTGTTTTTGTAATATTTTGTCTTGGTTTTGTCATTTTTTGTCTGACTTGTCTCATGTTTTTGTTGTTTTGCATTTCCATTTGTCTCGTTTCTGTTTGTCTATTTTTGTCGTTTTCTTCTCTCGCTTTTGTCATTTTTTCTTGTTTGTGTCATCTGCATAATTTTTTGTCTCTTGTTTTTATCGTTTGTAGCTTTTTTGTCAGATTTTTTGTCCTTTGTTTTGTTTCATGTCGTTTGTCTCATTCTTTCGCATTTTGTGTCTCGTTTTTGTAATATTTTGTCTTGTTTTTGTCTAAACTCCTCCTGCTCTAGAAAGTAGGGACGTCTTCTTTAACTTATTTGTTGCTCCTGAATCATTTATTATCGGTGATGAGATAAGTCTTTATTAATCCCACACTGGGGAAATTTGCATTGTTCCACCAGAGTTCAAACATTTCAGGAATATCAGAGTTATTTTTAAGGAGCAGTACTAGTTCTGATTGTTCCTCTGGATGGAAATAACACCACCTCATTAATATAAGCACTGATAGAGAAGCATTAACATGGCAATGATTCTTATCTACATATGGATTTGTCCGTAAGTGGAAAAAAACACAGATTCTATGATATGCAGAAAAAAACTGATATGCACAAGGTTTTTAGTGTCCAAAAATTATATTACAGACATAATTCACAGCTATGAATGTGTCGATATTACACCAAAATGTTTTGGTGAAATCTGCCGATACCAGATATTCTTATTTTCCTTGATAATACACACTTCAAGTGCTGTAGATTAACTCTAGCACTCTGTTTATTACTGCAGCAACACGAGGAGGCAGGGATTTCCATGTTGGCAAGCAGAGAGAATTGTGGGAGTTTGCTAGCGACGGCCAGCTCACGTTTTCTGCATCCTCTATAGAAAATAAAGTATGTACATGTTACTGGATCTGGTGCTTTATTTTTTATTGAGAATATTTGAATGAGACAAGTAGAAAAAAAGATTTTCAATTCAGATCTGGTTAATTTCACAACAGGATTCGACACTGTATGTTCAAGGACCGTTGGAAACTTTAACATCCGGTGATTCCTACTTGAGAAATACAGCCATTTTGGTGATTTTTTAAAGAAGATGTCATGTATTTCAAATCTGCCGACTTGTTTTGGGGATCAGAGGGAGTTAAATGTGTCGGCCAATCAGTAACAAGCACAAGTTTATATTCAAACTTTAAAACCGTTCACTAAGCATTTCTATCTGCAGCGTCACACACCCTCTGTGTTTCCACGTCTAGGTTTTAATCCACACAGAGAAAACAGTGACAAACCAAAGATAAATGAGCAATAAAACTGTAATGATAATTACGGAAACATTCATCTGGCTGCTCCCTGATGTGCCGAACAATTACTAGCCATCTGACTGTGTCACTAAAATAAATCTCATCACGCTGTCCTGCTGAGCCTCCGTCTGATTGTCAGAGAGAGTTTTGCCACACGAGGTTGTTTTGGCTTCATCTCTGACTGTTAAGTAACATTAAAAAGTCTGCAAAAACTGGAAACCGATGACTTCTGCCATGTAGAACACTGAGAAGATCCAAAAACAGCATAAACTGAACCCGTAGAAATGACTGTTTTCATGAATATCTTCAAGGTTTTACATATTAACTGTCATGAAATAATGAAAACGTCCATCTCAGAGCTTGTAGCGATGAAATCAGATTGTTTCTGTACAACCAGTTAATAACATAAATCAGAAGAAAGTAGCAGATTGTCACAGTGAAGGATCTTCTGCTGCTTTCATATCTCTTATTATAGCACTGTATAAAGGTTGCTAAATGGAAATATCATACGAAAACTGCATAAAATATGTTAATAGATCTTCTACTTGGATCAGACTATGAACCGATATGTGTTTTTGTGCTACAACTTGTCAAAGCTGCGCAATCAGTTATAAGTTCACTGAAAATAAATTTCTTTTCGTGTTTGTGAGCAAACATTTCATATTAAAGTATTCTATTTTGTATTATTGTGACCCGCAGCTACATGTGGTTCAGAAAATATCACTAGTTTACTTCTGGATTATCAGCTCATGACAGCTGCAATTTATTTCCCATCCACAATCAGATACTGAATCAGTGACATAATGAGAAATAAGAGAAAATTTTAGATTTTTTATCTTTGATAGTTCCTCAGATATTGTTGTTCAAACAGATTTAATGTGAAAATAAACCTGACGGAAGCGGGTCGACAGGTGATTTTTTAAAATATCTGAAAGTATTTTACATGCTGAATGCTTGAGATCAAATTGGGCTGAATGTGGACCTGAACTAAAATGTGTTTGACACTCCTGTTCTACATCATCATCCTGTCCAGTCAGCATCACCTACAGCAGCTCCTCACCTTGGCCTTGCTGGACGGACCTTTCTCCTTCTCCTCCCTCTCCTCCGTCTCCCCCCTCCTCCTCCTCAGCTCGGCGCTCACGCTCCGTTCCAGGTGAGACACCTGCCAGAACGCCACGGCGCCACACAGAGCCAGCAGCTGGGCCAGACTCACACAGTTCACTGCAGGACATCATGATGGAGAGTCAGCAGAGGAGCAGCTATCACTTTTAAAAACAGACGTCTGCCGTACAAAGAGGCGCTCACCTTGTTCACCCTGATCACCGGACCCCTGGGATCCGTCCTGCATCTGGCTGACGTCCTTGTTGTTGATTTCGCCGCCTTCTGCGATCTGATCGAGCACGAGGCGAGCGCTTCGCTGCAGCAGCCGAGAGCACAGCTGGTCAGGAGACTCGGCCAGGAAGTAGAGGAGGCGGACGGCCTGCTCCATGAAGCTCTGCCAGTACGGGTCCTCCATCACCACACCTGGAGGACACGAGGACAGGTGCAGTGAGAGGAGGAACTACGGGAGGTGAAAACTCTGAACTCAGGAATCATGGGTGAGTTTACCTTCAGCGACGGCCTGAGTGAGGCAGGTGAACAGCTGATGCTCCTGAGGAAGTCTGAACGGAGCAGCTTTGGACTGCTGGATGGAGAAACACACAAACAGCATCATATTAACATTTTTTTGGAGTGGCCTAGTCAAAGTCCGGACTTGAATCCGACTGAAATGCTGTGGCGTGACCTTAAAAAGGCCGTTCATGCTGGAAAACCCTCCAGTGTTGCTGAATTAAAACAATTCTGCAAAGAAGAGCAGACCAAAATATCTCCACAGAGATGTGAAAGACTCATTGCTGCTGAGGGTGGCCCAACCAGTTACTAGGTTTAGGGGCAATTAGTTTTTCACACAGGGCCAGGTAGCTTTGAAAAGTATTATTTTGCCCCCTTAAATAAAATCATCATTTAAAAAAATTGCATCCCACTGTGTCTGGGCTCCATGGATGTACAAATCCTCCAAAGTCCTGCAGCGACTGCTTTAATTACAGCTCTGTTAATGATGAACTATAAAGGTGTGGAAGGAGAATCTTCTATGTTGATAATCGATTCATCAGTTTGTGTATATCTTAAAAATAAAACAGTCTAAATTCTGTGATTACAGCTTTTTAAATGTGAGTATTTTCTGATAAACTGATTTATTACTGATTTATTCATCCAGGAGATAATGAATAATGGAAAACATCCTCAGTTGCTGCCGTAATTTCAGAATAATGTTAATATAATGTTGTGTAATGCGTGTGGCGTGCTGCATGGAGCAGATAATGATCTTTGTGATCTGATATGTTGGTGTTTTTAAACCGTTAAGAGGCTTTGAACTCTGCAGTTTCACCTCTACTTGTGTGTAAAGGATCTCAGGTGAATCGCATCGACCTGCCGACTCTCAGGTTCTCGTGCTCTCACCCTGACGTGGTCGGTGATGCTGCAGATGGTGATAACCGTGTCTCTGGCCAGCAGGAAGTCTTCGGTCACCTTCTCGCCCAGAGCCACCGAGCAGAGTGTGTCCAGGTTGCTGAGCACCACCTCCCTCTCTGCCCTGAAACGCCCACAGAAACATATAAAACGCTTTAAACACGGTACATCTGAAGCGTGCATTTCATAATCCCGAAAGGTCACGTGATTATGCAAAGTGAAGTAATAACATCTGCGTCGCCCCAACCACTCTGTGCGGGCCCTGCCAGCGCTCGGCTGCAGCCCAGATAATGCGTGTAGGAGGACGGGTTAGCAGAAGCACACGAGGTTTAATAGGTTATGAATGCTGCGATGCTGGATGAGGAGCAGCAGCAGTGTGGGTGGACTGCAGATAGTCTCCCTACAGCAGCGGCAGTCTTTGAGGTAGACTGAGAGGGAACACTGAATATATATATATAAAGCTCTGGCAGGGAGCCTAGTGTATGGTCGTGACTTTGACTACAATGAAGAGGAGCCGAGCTGGGCTTCTGCTCTGACTAATGAGAGGATTTACTGAATGTCAAGTAGCTGAGGCAGGACCCAAATGGAAAAGGAAGCGCTGTTATGCAGCGAGGAACAGTTTACATAATGTTTATTTCAACTTAACTCAAAACTGCAGCAGCATATCTTTTTATGCCAATAGGTTAAACAAGGAATGGAGGTTGTTGTGTGATAAAATAAATTAAACTTGACCTTAAAATGCAGTTTTCATTACATATGACAGAGAAAACACTGAACACAACAATATCATTATTATCAGCAACAGTACTTCTCAGAAGCTTGTAGAATTTTATGACATACTTTCATTGTTCAGGTATAATATCTCAGTTTAAGGTGGAATATTTAAGTAACGTTAGTCCTAAAGCAATGTATACTACCGTTCAAAAGTTTTCCATGAAAACTCCCACTTTTATTCATGTGCTAACATAATTGTACAAGGGTTTTCTAATCATCAATTAGCCTGAATTAAAGTCGCTCTATATTAATATGGCTCTACATTAGTTAAAGTTGCTCAGTATTAAAGTTGCTCAATAGTAGTTAAAGTTGCTCTACATTAGTTAAAGTTGTTCTAGATTAGGTAAAGTCACTCTATCTTAGCTAAAGTTGCTCTATATTAAAGTCGCTCTATATTAGTTAAAGTTGCTCTTAACGAGTTAAAGTTGACCTACACCACCGTTCAAAAGTTTGGGGTCATCCAGACAATTCCATGTTTTCCATAAAAACTCCCACTTTTATCCATGTGCTGACATAACTGCACAAGGGTTTTCTAATCATCAATGATCCTTTCAATACCATTAGCTAACACAATGTAGCATTAGAACACAGGAGTGATGGTTGCTGGAAATGTTCCTCTGTACCCCTATGGAGATATTCCATTAAAAATCAGCTGTTTCCAGCTACAATAGTCATTTACCACATTAACAATGTCTACACTGGATTTATCATTCATCTAATGTCATCTTCATTAGAAAAAATGATTTTCTTTCAAAAATAACTACATTACTAAGTGACCCCAAACTTTTGATTGGTGGTGTATATTAGGTTTATATCCAGATAATTTGAAGGTTAAAAAGAATCAATGAATATTTGTAGATTTAAACACATTAATGGCAAAGAGAGTAGCAGTCCTCTCATAGAAAAACATCAGAAGACCATAATGCCCAGTATTACTTTCTCCTGCTCTATTCTATCCCTATTTTAGTTGACTTACCTCATTTCAGTATTGTACTTATATCTTATTATTTTATACTATTTAAGCTGCATTTCTCATGTCAAGAATATCTAGTACAAGAATTTTCCTCAGGAATAATAAAGTTTTATCTTATATATATTATATTATACATCAAAACATAGTTGAAGTGTAATCTAGCAAAGCTCTACCTGATGCTGTCAGTTTTTATTAATTCACTGAAGATCAGGAATATAAAAACACACTAAAATAGGATCTGTTGTAAATATTCATGAGGCGCCACTGTACTGATCCTCTGACGTCGTTTGGGATTTCTGCCTCCTTCCACCTGACTGAACCTGTTCAGACATGATAGTGAGTAAAACTGAGTTGATTCCCCCCCGGCGCTGCTGCGTTTAATTATTCAGACCCAGGATGTACAGTTTCAGTGCAGCGTAATCCTGTTGCCTTGAGAAGCCGTACATTCTGACACCTTTATCGCTCGGTGGGAACGTAATGAGATTGCAGCCGCAGCGAGCCACATGTAAAAACAATTTACTGAACTGCTGGTGAGAAAGAGCTGCTCAGTGGCACAGAAATGTCATGACTCAGTTTGAAATCTGCAATACGCTCCGGTTAAATCTGCTTCCACCGATCAACCAGAGTCTCACTCATCCACGGAAGAGTCATGTTCGACACCTGCAACCGCCGCCTTAAAACAGAGCTTTTTACTAAATACAGGCTGTACAGCATCGTGTGTAATTATCCCTCATCCTGGGATGTTTGCTTTGGTGAATCCAGAATGAGATCAGACCCCAGCGTGAACAGAATTACAATGTGACGAAACACCGAGTGAGATCGGTGTTAGCAGGTATGTTGACCTTAAAGCCAGAGTTTCTATATTTTAACCGGCTAGGTCACCATGGTAACAGATGCTGGATCCAGAGGAGGATCTGTTCGGAGTTTGGGATTTCTATCTGCTGTTAGAAGTGCCTCCATTTCACCACTTCACTCACAGGTTTTATCTACAAACCTGCTGATCTGGACATCACTAATCCCACTGAGTGAAGCTGTGCAGACTCTATGTTCTGATTAGTCAACTCACTGGAAATATTCAGTCAATAACATTAATTTCACTTTGATTTGTCTGAAAACTGTGGGTCAAAAAATATTTTATGAATTTTATGAAGTTATTTGATATGTCATTCTAAAATTTTACAAAAATCTTCAAAAAAAATCTATAGTTTATGCTGTAAAATTTCTAAAAAACTACAGATATTAGTGCAGAAACTGCTCTAAAACTTTGATGATTTGAGGGGTGGCGACCCAGAACTAAATCAGGTCTTTGTGTCTCTCAGAAGAGTTAGCATGATGGCTAATATCTACATATCACACTTATCCAACTACTCCTTGTGGAAATCAAAAAGAGTCACGTCAGGCGACCCCTTAGGGGTAAAAACGTTAACTAAAATTAGCCCCCAGTCGAAGCGGTGGAAAAAAGTTTTCAGACACCCTTAAAATTTTACACAATCTCAACTTGCGTGTTTTCTATGTTAAATTCCTTGTTTTAGCCATTTTTGTTTCTAAAAAACTTTAAAATGTGCCGGCTTTATATAAACACAAGGCATGGCAACAAAAACTGTGTCTTTTAATAAAAAGCACAACCTTCATTAGTGGATCACTGGTACCAAAATGACCCAAGATTTCTTCTGTATTTTTATGGAACCAATCAATTTTAAGTTTTCAATGTGTTTTTAGGACTTGTTTAGTATTTTGGCTGTGACTGTAATAAAAAAATATTACACTTGAAGGCCTAAGAGTGATTCTTGATGCAATATTTCACAAATGCATGGTGTGTCTGAGAACTTTTTTCCACCACTGTATAAAATAAAACTTTACTCAGCTGAAGTTCGTTCCTTGAACAGTCTGGGAGCTCCGTCTCTTACCGTGCAGCCATGCCCAGCAGTAACACTGCAGCTCTCTTGTGTAGAGCCGACGTTTCTCTTTTCCCGGTAAATCTCTCCCACAGAACCTGAACCACGGTGGACTGAAGGTTGCTGTCGCTGCCGAAGAACTCCTGAACCTGCACACACACGTATGCTTTAAATTCAATACACTGTAACACAAAATACCCTTCAGCATTCATTTTGTTAATGTTATAGAGATATCTTTTAATAATACGCAAATATGTTTCTAAAATTGGCCATCATACACTGAGGAATGCTGGTAGAAAACTGTTAAACGTGTGTTAATGTATTTATTTTACCGATCAATACAGCTGATTACTGATGACAGACAATAAAACTATCAGACTTAATATATTCAAACATGATATTGTGTTGAAGTGCATGTAGGTCTGACAATGTCTCATAATGAAGGAAATCACTTTCATTTGATCCAAATCAAAGTGAAACTAAAGTTATTGATTGAAAATTCTCTGTAATCAATACTAATAAACTGATCAGTTTTCTTATTTGTGTTCTATCAGCTGCAGTTAAAACGGACCAAACATAAAAACAGATTTATGTGATTTCTGCATCACCAACTAAATACATGTCGGGTTCCCATGGCTTTGAGTTTTAGTTAAGAACCCCTGTACTATACTATATATGTATAATATACTGCAGATGTCCGCCCGTGTTCCACCAGGACGGCTACCTCTGTTGCACAGCGTGCTCACGTTCGCTTTGTATGCTGTAACGCGCACGCCACATGCGCATTCCGATTACTTGCCAGAATCATTGATAGAATACTCGATTACTAAAATAAACGATAGCTGCAGCCCTATACTGAAATATGAAATTAACATGAGAGAAATAACAAGAGTCGCTTACAATTTCCTCCAGACACTGGATGGTTCCCAGAGAAGCATCAACCATCAGCTCAGACAGACTGTCCACCAGAGTCTGGGCTTTCATCCTGATAAAAATCAGACAGTCATTGTTTTAGGTGTCGCTTGAATTACAAGACGGTGTTTAACAGTAATACTGGAACAAAAAAATTAATGTAATTTGGCCTAATATGCACTGTGATTTAGCTACTAAGAGCCTCAGATTACTATATAAACTCCAGAAAATGTCCAAATCTGAATGCTGCAGTTAGAATTACATCAAAATAAATGTGTGGTTGGCTGAAATCAAACCGATAACAGTTATTACAACACACCAACAGGACGATCATATAATTTCAGACTGTCAGGTGTGGATTAAAGAGGTTCTGCAGACCTGACGGTGTCGCCCTGAGGGTTCAGATAAAGCCGTCTGTAGGCCTGAACCACGGCGTCTTTAATGGCGGCGTCGGTGGACCAGACCAGCGGCAGCATCTTCCTCACCCCACTGACCGAGTTGGCGACGCTGAACTCGCACACGGTCACGCAGAACTGAACCGCCTCCTGGACCACTGGAGACACAACATGCTTCTGTAAGTTCACTGAAACGTAGAGGATTAAACCGCTCTAACGTGGAGGCCGTGTGTTCGTCTACCTGACGTGGTTTTCCAGTACAGCATGGTGTTGATGACGGAGATTGCTCTCTCCACCTGCAAGGCGAAGGTTTCTGTGTCTCTCAGGTACTGGACCAGCATCTCCTGCTTCTTCAGCTCTCCATCCTCTCCTTCCTTGTCTCCGTCTTTCTGCGAGATCGGAGGTAAGTTCTGGCTGAGCTCTGGGGCGTCTTCATCAGAGCCTGAGGAAAACATCGGGGATCATAAGGAGACATATGGGCATTGAACCAACAAACCACCTGTCCACTGCTGCACAGTAATTAACTTTAATCTCGTTTCTTTGTTGCAGCTCTTTCAGGCTGTTGTAGAACTAAAAACCCTCAAAGTCTGATTTCCTTTGGGTTTCTCAGAATCTGCAGACAACAAAAACAGCTCCAGATTGAAACAATAACGCATAAAAATATAAATAGCATCCTTTAAGTTAGGGCTGCAAATACTTGATGAATAAATCAGCTGTTTGGTCTCTAAAGTGTCAGAAAATGAGAAAAAATGTGGATCAGAGTTTCCTCAAATGTCTCGTTTAGTCCAAAGATCTTCCTTTAACTGTCAGAGAAAAGAAACTAGAAAATATTCACATTTAAGAAGCTGAAATCACAGAATTTAGACTGATTTATATATTTTTTTAAAATGACAACTGGCTAATAAATTATCACAGTGGGTAATGATTAATCTAACAGCTATTTGTGGTCATTTTAGCTTCACTCTCTCGTTTTGTGTTTCTCTGCTCTTGGTTTTCTTTCCTGACGTCCTGCATCTCTTTTTGTGTCATTTTGCTTCTTATTTCATGTGTATTTGTAGGTTTTTGCTCCATTAGTTGTGGCTGTTTTGTGTCTCTTTCTGGCTCTTTTCCATCTTGTTTTCTTATCTTTGTAATCGTTTGTTATCTCTACAGCTATCCTCTTCATTTTGTTTCTTTGAGATCATTTATCTTTCCTCTGTGGTTTTGTGTCATTTTGTATCCATCGGCAACAATCACAATTTAATTCATCCACTGATTAATTAATGGATTCGTTGATTTCATACTGAAGAAGCTGAAATCACAGAATTTAGACTGTTTAAATGAAAAAAATAAAATGATGACTATCAAAACAGTTGAGTGTGAAACGTTTGATGACATTTTCCTGGATGGAGATGTAAACATGATCAAATGTAAGGTCCATCAGCAAAATACAGATTCTGTGAGGGATAGAGTTGCAACAATTAAACGATTCATTGACTATTTTAAGAATCGACTGATTCTATATTCTGCAATTTCAGCTTCTTCACTGTGAATATTTTCTGGTTTCTTTCCTCTGTGACAGTAAACTGAAGATCTTTGGACTAAACAGACATCTGAGAAAATTTTGATCCACATTTTCTGAAATTTTAGAGACCAAACGTCTGATTGATTCATCCAGAAAATAATCAACAGTGGAAATAATCTTTAGTTGCAGCTCTACAATGAGCATTCATCAAACCAAACTCCATTTTAAAAAGTTATGATTTAATGCCAAGCAGAGATATTTATGAAGGAATCCTGATTTTTAGCTCCAATTTGGTCGCCTCCAGCGGATTTTAGATTCAGGATGATCAACATTTTTCTGATATTTTATAGACAATCAAATAATCTATATTCAGCCTGTATTTTTAACCAAGACATACAGAATAAAGTGATTTTGACGAAATATTTTCGCTTAGATGTGGGAATGTAGTCTGTGATTAGTTCAAGGACCGTCGGAAAGTTGACAATCTGACAGTTCTTTCTGTTACATTAATCTGTTTTACTACATGTTTTAGTTCAAAACACCGTGATTTCAGCTCCTTCAGTGTGAATACTTTTTCTTTCCTCTGTGACAATAAACTGATGATTTTTGGACAAAACCAGACATTTGAGGAAACTCTGATCCACATTTTTCAACATTTTTTTGACTTTTTAGAACTAAACAGCTGATCGATTCATCCAGAAAACCATCAACAGACTAGTCGTCCAGGGGTTTGCTTGTGCTATGAGGTGATTTTAGCATGAATTAATTAATAAAAACAGTCTAAATTCTGTGGTTTCAGCTTCTTCAGTGTGAAAATTTTCTGGTTTCTTTCTTCTGTGACAGTAAACTGAAGATCTTTGGACTAAACATGACTTTTGAGGAAACCGATCCACATTTTTCACTATTTAATGACCAAATAGTCGATTATCAAAATAATTTTAGTAGCTGACAACCAATCGATGAATTACTGCAGCTTTACTTAAAGTAGAGGCAAACATTCCTATCCCTTATAGCTGCATACTTGTAGGGGCGTAGTGACAGCTGAATGGTTAAAGAACACACTGCATAATTGCAGTGTCCTTGGGCTGATTCTGGCTTGATGCCGCCTGCTTCTCTCTAACTAATAAAGGCAAAAAATGCCAACAAATAGTCTTGTCCTCATCACGAACTTGGCTGAAGGTTGCATTTTCAACTCCACAACACTTTCAGTGCCCATTTCAGATTTAGAAAACCCTGCACATGAAAATGACGACTGTCAGACTCTGATTAAAGCCGACATATAATTACTGCCGAACTCGATGCCGCTCATGTAATTACTGTTTACACTGAGGTGGAAACGAGCAGGTAACGCCCATGTTCTGCTTCAGGTGGCATGAAAAACAAACATGTTGGAAATGATGCTAAGTTGCTAGGATTCTCAGGTGACTATTTGCCTGAATTTCTTTTGGTTTTTTTTTTAAGGATTTGTTCCTCATTATATCTCATTGTTGTGGCATAGCCTTGAGAAACGGTCAGTCTGTATTTCACTGTATGAGCACAAGACAAATCAACACCCTGAAGTCTTTCACATTCCGGCACACTAATAATATTTATATGGCTTTTTGTGATTTATAAACCCTTGATTACACCTACTGCTATTCTGATTTATAACTGTGCTTCTTATTACTCCGCCAAGGAACACGGTGGAGTTACGTGACGATTGTTGTACGTTTGTCTGTCTGTCTGTCTGTTAGCAACATTACCCAAAAACAGATTAACAGATTTGGAATAAATCTTCAGGGAAGGTCAGAAATGACACAAGGACCAAGTGATTAGATTCTGGCAGTGATGCAGCTTATAGTCTGGATCCACGGATTCGTTAAAGATTTCTGTATCATCGTGAGATAGCAGCACAGCATCACTGTAACCATGGCAACAAGTGAACACTACGTCAGCTGCCTGCTGACGATCACGATTGTGATCCTACTACAAATCCACTGCTGAGGACTTATCAGGACTTATCCATCAGAAATGATCCAAGGAACAACTGATTAAATTGTGGGGGTGTTTCTGAGTCCCATCAATTCTACATATTTAGGTCACACGATTCGGTATCCGTACATAACGCACACATGCACAACATGTGTACACTGTTCAACGCAAGGTAATTTTTTATTAAAGATTTAGTTTGTTGGAAGTGACAATGACTGAGCAGCATTTGTGGAGTACTGTTTATCTTGTTTATCTTCTAACACTTAATACCTGCAAGTGGCATCACTTTAAGGGTGCTTTCACACCTACGTCTTTTAGTCCGCTTAAAGCGGACTGGAGTCCGCAACACCTGCAAGTACGGTTCGTTTGGGCTGATGTGAAAGCATACCAGATTTTTTTGGTTTGGACTAACGAACCGCACCGAGACCACCTTTGGGAGGTGGTCTCGGTCCGCTTCTATGTGAACTCCAGTTCGGTTCGCTCCTGGTGAGAACACAAACCTGTCTCCATTCGGACCACTTGATGGCGCAGCAGACTTTTTGGTCTACGGGAGCTTCCGTAGCAACCTGCAGTCGAATTTTACGCCAATCAGCGTACACCTACGTCATCGTAAACGCCTTGTTTTGTAAACAGCGCCGCCAAACGACTGGGGGGAGATATAACATTAATTGGAGTAGGTTCACCTGCGAAAACACTGGTGTGAATGCGAACCGAACCAGTTGAAAATAGCAACATTGTAACAACTTTTGGGTCCAAACGAACCACTTTAGCGGACTAACAGGTGTGAAAGCACCCTAAATCTATACGTCACTGTTTGCTGTTATGTACTAAAAGTCAGATTCCTTGTATGTGAAAACCTATATGGTAATAAAACCGTTCTGACGGCTGGATAGCTCAGTGACTAACACCCCTGACTTTGGCACAGGAGACCAAAGGGTCAAATCCCGGTCAGCTGCTCGGTGAGGACCCTTAGGGAAGGACTTTAGCGCTGCCCTGCCTCCTACCTCGGGTTGTATCTGCTCTCAGATGTACGTCGCTTTGGATAAAAGCATCTGCTAAATGAAACTGTAGAACTGTAAATTGTGAAGTCAACTTGGTGGAGGTGACTGGTCATCTTCCATGATCTAGTATGATAAAATATATTATTGGATGGAGTGTTTTAGTGCTGTGAAATACATCCTTAACTGTTTCTGATAGGGTCAAATATGGGGTGTTAATGAGACATAATGTGAAATGAATTTCCTCAAATCAAAAGGAAACCCGAAGATCTAAATCTTAAGTGAGTTCATTCTGGCTTCAATTATCAGCAGAGAGCCGCTTTAATGACAGGAGTGCACCGGGTGAAGCTTTTACCTTTAAATATCAGTGCCAGAGTGTCCATTAGAGTCTGTGTGGTGAGCGTGGACAGAGCGGCAAACATCTCAGACTGTGGGAAGCAGCTGTGGGCTCTGATGCAGAGCTGAGCAGCGTTTCTGCAGAGGGAAGAGCACAAACTTCACACATCTACCTGTGGACTAATTGACAGCGTGAGGAGGAACCCTGCAGGCTGTGACACCATCGGGCCTCAGCATCACCTGTATTTGTTGACTCGGAGGTACTGAGCGATCTTCACCGCCGTCGCTCTGTCGTCCTCTTCAGCCTCCTCCTCTTCCTCCTGCTGCTCCTTCTCGGCGTCGCTCCTGGGCTCCAGCTCGGTTCTGACAGTGACGAGCAGCTCGGGCTCCATCGCGGCCCACAGCTCGGAAGCTTTAATCACTGCCACTGCCGGGAGGCAAATAAAAATATATATATATTCAAATTCAATGGCGATGACTCAGGTTGCAGACACAAAGAACATGTGAAGCAACGAACCGAAAGAGATTACAAACGGAATAATTTACAGCGGGACAGAACGGCGATGCTGGGCTCCAGAGCGCCGCCATTTGATCAGATTTTATATTGTGTCACACTTTATTCTCTCTTTCAAGTTGCAAAAAGGATTTCTGGCAGTGTAGTCGGACTTAAGCTTCATTTACTAATCTCCCTACCCTTCCTAAATTAATTTCAGAAAAAAAGGGAGGATTAAAGTGTTTATTCACCAGTTTGCAGAGAAGAAGTTCCTAATTAACTTATAATAATTACAGTTGTGGGATCCAGTACTGAGCATTTTTCACCCAAATTAATGTTATTTCTTCGTTTCAGACTGATATTTGGTAAAAGAATTGAATATAAATGTGATATTCTGGCTCCATCTGATTGGTTACAGGCCACCAGTAACAGCCAATCATCACTGAAGGACAAATTTTTATAAAGTTCTCTTGATTAAACATGTAAAAGAGGGGTGTCAAACTCATTTTAGGTCAGGTTTCACATTTAGCCCAATTTGATCTCAAGTGAGCAGTAAAATCACAGCATAATAACCTATAAATAATCACATCTCCACACTTTCACCTTTGTTTTAGTGCAAAAATGTTCACATTTAAGAATTATTTTTTTTACAAAACGTTATGAACAAACTGATTTTTTTAAGAAAAATAAATTTCAAAAACATGCCTCAGTTTATCATTTACACATTAAAACCTACAGATCAGAGTTTCTACAAAGGAACAAAACATTTAATCAGTTATCTGGAACTGAACGATGTAGTATTTCACTTTATGATCAAAACGATAAAAGTCAGCCAAAAAAGACAAAAAACAACAAAAACAAGACAAAAAATACCGAAATGACACAAACTAGACAAAAAATGACAAAAGCGACCAAAAAAAGACAAACAACAGAAACGAGACAAAAAACACAAAACGACAAAAAACAGAAGTGAGACAAAAAGAGAGACAACACGAAACAAAACACAAAAGGAGAAGAAAAAAATTAGACAAAAAAGCGAGACAAAAATGAGACAAAAAATTACATAAATGACACAAACGAGACCAAAAATGACAAAAGTGAGAAACAAAAAATAGATAAACACAAGCGAGACAAAAAAGGAACACAAAACAACAAAAACATGAGAAAAATGACAAAAGTCAGACAAAAAAGGACAAAAACAAGACAAAATATTACAAAAACGAGACAATAAATGACAAAACAACAATGAACAATGTAGTATTTTACTTTATGATCAAAGCAACTTGTCATGGTCTCGAAATTATTTTAAATTTATGGTTTTACAAATTTGCAATCTGCAGTTAATGTCTTCTGTGGAATTTTTACACTTTCTAAAGTCGTCCCACGGGCCGGATCGGACCCTCTGGAGGACCGGTTTTGGCCCGTGGGCCGCATGTTTGACTCCCTTGGTGTAAAACATCATCAATAAGATGTGTGTTGGAGTTATATTGACCCCTAATAATATAAATAATGCTGAAAAGCCATAATTAATGTGCTCTAAGTCTGATTAATCAACCAATTACAGTACTAATTTGTCTTTTGCGTACAATTAGTGATCTCTGGAAGCATTTTCAAACTATAATAAATTAAGAACTATAAGAACTTCTTGATAAAAATAAAAAGGTTTAAATACAGTACGACACATTTTAAAGTGCGACCGACCTGGCCGGCTGAGTTTAAGTGAGTTTCTGCCCTCAGATTACCAAAGAAGCTGCTCATAGCCGACTGAACAGAAACGAGAGCTGGATGAACAACCGGCCTCCAACACACACAGACACTAACACACACACAAACACAACACTCACACTGTCAGCTTCACCCCTGAATTTACTCCTCTGTGACTGTGGAGGAATAATTTGGGCTGAGCACAGTCACTGTGGGCAGGCCCTTACAGCAGAGCAGGAATCCTCCTCTGCACTGCCAAGATTACCTGCCAGTCGAGGCCAGAAGAAACCAACTCTCATTCAGCGAGCTCGTATTCGCCTTGGTCTCATCACTGGGCAACACCTGACTGTACACAGTCTGAACACAAAAACTCACCAGCAGGTCTGAAACGCACGTTATCCTCACTTAAAAAGCACTAATATGGATTGAAACATAAGGAATCTTTAAACTAATCATGTGTGATGTGTAGTTCAATCAGGAAAATGACGCAAATCTGAGCTTAAAATTGTGATATTTCCTCTGTGAAACATTCAGGTTGAACTGCAGTCAGTGTTTTCACAGAGAGACTGAGAGGAAAGTCAAAGCTACGACAAAATCGAGACACAAAATGACAAAAACTAGACACAAAATAACAAAAGAGACACAAACAACAAAACTGAGACACAAAACAAGAGACACAAACAACAAAACCGAGACACAAAAAGACAAAAACAATACACAAAATAAGAAAAATGACACAAAATGTTAAAACTGACACAAATTGACAAAAATGAGACACAAAACAATAAAAATAAGACACAAAATGACAAAAACGAGACACAACACCGAGACATAAAACAAAAACAAGACACAAAACGACAAAAATCAGACACGAAATGACAAAACTGAGACACAAAATGACAAAATCGAGATGCAAAATGACAAAAAGGATACACAAAATGAAAACACAAAAAAACACAAAACGACAAATCAAACACGAAACGACAAAACTGAGACACAAAGTGACAAAAACAAGACACAAAATGACAAAAATCAGACACAAGACGATAAAAATGAGACATAAAACGACAAAACCGAGACACAAAATGACAAAATCGAGACACGAAACGACAAAACTGAGATGCAGAACGACAAAATCGAGACACAGAACGACAAAATCGAGACACAGAACAACAAAAACGAGACAGAATGACAAAAACGAGACACAAAATGTTTGTAAATGACCACTCTGGTTGTATTTACCTGGTGCTTTCCCTTCTAATTTCTCCTTCATCTCTCTGAGTTTTGCTGTTTCTTTTGCCAGAGGTTTCTTCAGATCTGCGCTGCTCAACTTAAAAGAAGAAATTCCAGCGTCATTAGGAAACCTGACAAACAGCTTCTATTCAGAGTCTGAATCCTGTCTGTTGGCGTTACCTTGCAGCTGTAGGGATTGTGCGCGATGAAGGCTGCCAACAGCTGGATGGCGCTCTTCACCGCATTGATAGATTTGTCCATCAGTCGCCCCACAGCGAGCTCCATCACCTCACTGTACCTGCACAGCGGCAGAGCCTGAACAGAGACGGATGATATTTACCAGGAGGAACTTCGACACCACAATATAACAAATACGTATGAATTTAAGCTGCTCTGAATGAGTTAAAGTTGCTCGATATTAGTTAAAGTTGCTCTATATTAGTTAAAGTTGCTCTATATTAGTTAAAGTTGCTCTATATTAGTTAAAGTTGCTCTGTATTAGTTAAAATTGCTCTAAATGAGTTAAAGTTGCTCCAATATTAGTTAAAGTTCCTCTAAATGAGTTGAAGTTGCTCTATATTAGTCTAAGTTGCTCTAAATGACTTAAAGTTGCTCTACATTAGTTAAAGCTGCTTTGAAATGAGTTAAAGTTGCTCTATATTAGTTAAAGTTGCTCTAAATGAGTTAAAGTTGACCTACACTACCATTCAAAAGTTTGGGGTCACCCAGACAATTCCATGTTTTCCGTGAAAACTCCCACTTTTATCCATGTGCTAACATAACTGCACAAGGGTTTTCTAATCATCAATGAGCCTTTCAATACCATTAGCTAACACAATGTAGCATTAGAAGACAGGAACACATAAAGAAAACTTACTTTGCTGTTGACGATGCGAGTGAAGACCTGCAGCACTCGCGCTCTGACGTGGGAGTGCGTGTCGTGCAGATGTTCCTGCAGCGTGTCGAAGAATCGGTCCCGATCGGCTTTACCGGACTCATCAAGGCCGTCGCCACACAGAACCCGAACGAGGATCTCTCCCAGAACCTCGCATACGGCAACACGCATGGTGTGGCTCTGGAAGAACCAGTGGAAATACAGAAGATCAGACTACACTGGTCCTGAAGGAAGGTCATGTGCCAGACTATTGCTCAGAAAAAAGAAACTAATGACAGAAGAAACGCAGCACCTAAAAAGTAGAGAACAGTAAGATATAGGTACGATACAATCTTGAAACAAACGCAGTAAACTAAAATGAAGCCAGAATAAAACAGTAAAAAAGTAATGCTAACAGCAACACTGAGAAGTAATATCACACAAAAAAATTAAATATTGTACCTGAGAAATGAAATGAAACATTGCACAATACACTGACAATGTTGTGCATGAAAGTGAAATATCACACATTATGTTACGTTGCACATGAGACGAAATATGACACGATACGAAAACCGCTAATGCACAATGTATTTAGAAAGGTATTTTTGCAGGAAGTAGTCCACATCTTCAGTGAGGTAATGTTTTATTGCTACAAAGGCTTCAGGAAATGAGAAAAAGCAAAAACTGCATTCAAATTACCAATGACAAAACTCATGGCTCACCGAACGGCAAAGAGAGTTGGCAAAACCAAGACACAAAACGAAAAAACCCGAGACACAAAACGACAAAACTGAGACACAAAATGAGAAAGTCAAGACATGAAACATTAAAATGGAGACGCAAAATGAGAAAACCGAGACACAAAACAAGAAAACTGAGGCAAAACGAGAAAACAGACACAAAATGACAAAACTGAAACGTAAAAGGACAAAATTGAGACACAAAATGAGAAAACCGAGATGCAAAACGTCAAAACTGAGACACAAAACAACAAAAAAAGAGGCAGAAAACGACAAAACCGAGACACAAAACATCAAAACTGAGACAGCTGATGAGCAGAGTAGAGAGAAAAAGTCTGGAGGGGAAACATGGAGATAAAAAAATATCTGCAGAATGAGGAGACAACATTTATACAGTAGAATGAAATGATAAGCAAATAAATATTTTGGTTTAGTAAATCTTCTATATTTGAGTAAATATTTAGATGATGTTTTGTTGTTAGAACAACTTCGGTAAAAACTGCCCTCAGATTACCAAAGACAAAACTCATGGCTCACTGAACGGCAAAGAGAGTTGGGTGAACTTCTTACCTCCGGCACACACACACGACACACACTAACACACAAACACAACACTCACACTGTCAGCTTCACCCCTGAATTTACTCCTCTGTGACTGTGGAGGAATAATTTGGGCTGAGCACAGTCACTGTGGGCAGGCCCTTACAGCAGAGCAGGAATCCTCCTCTGCACTGCCAAGATTACCTGCCAGTCGAGGCCAGAAGAAACCAACTCTCATTCAGCGAGCTCGTATTCGCCTTGGTCTCATCACTGGGCAACACCTGACTGTACACAGTCTGAACACAAAAACTCACCAGCAGGTCTGAAACGCACGTTATCCTCACTTAAAAAGCACTAATATGGATTGAAACATAAGGAATCTTTAAACTAATCATGTGTGATGTGTAGTTCAATCAGGAAAATGACGCAAATCTGAGCTTAAAATTGTGATAATTCATCTAAATCACTTAATTCTACAGGTGTCAATCAAAAAAAAAATCTCCAAAAATGAAGCAGAGTAGATTCTGTAAAAAACTAAACTTTCTCCCTTCTAGTTCCCCAGGAGAGTTTTACTGCAGGCAGTGTTTCCACAGAGACTGAGAGGAAAATCAAAACTACTGGATCAGTAAATAAAGTCAGCATGACTCAGAAACAGTGAACAGAGGAGCAAGTTGTTGGAAGATCCATTCAGCATGGTGAAACATCTTTCTACTGATGATGAGCAGAGTAGAGAGGAAAAGTCTGGAAACATGGAGATAGAAAAACATCTACAGGATGAGGAGACAAAATTACCTCAAAGAGATATAAAAAGACCGAAATAATACAGGATATGACACAAAACAAAAAAAAGGAGACAAAATGACAAAACCGAGATAAAAAACGACAAAACCGAGGCATAAAACGATAAAATCGAGACAAAAAAACAGCAAAACTGAGACACCAAATGACAAAATCGAGACATAAAACAATAAAACCGAGACAAACAACAGCAAAACCAAGACACAAAATGACAAAAACAAGACACAAGACACAAAACAACGAAACCAAGACACAAAACGTCAAAACCGAGACACAAAATGACAAAACCGAGATGCAAAATATCAAAACCGAGACAAAAAACGGCAAAAGCGAGACACGAAATGACAAAAACGAGACACAAAATGACAAAACCAAGACAAAAAATGACAAACACAAGACACAAAGTAACAAAAACAAGACACCAAATAACAAAACCGAGACAAAAAACGCCAAAAACAAGACATAAAATGACAAAACCGAGAAACAAAATGACAAAACAGCTGATGAGCAGAGTAGAGAGAAAAAGTCTGGAGGGGAAATATGGAGATATAAAAACATCTACAATATGAAGAGAAAAAATTTCCTTGGTCTCAGCACTGGGCAACACCAGCATCAAACGGCAAGAAAACACACGAAAAGAAAAACAGCCAAACTCTGTGGGAGACATGTTTTTGAAGAATAGGATTTTGTCTTGAACTGTTTTCTTGTGTCAGTGAAGTTGAGACTAAAGGAGGTATTGTGGAAATGTCACACCATGATTTGGAGGAATAATGAAGACAGAAACAATAAAGAAAATAAATGGTAGGACTGGAAAGACATTAATTGTTCAAACAAACTTCACATGCTTCGAGTAATGAAAGCACAGTTTAAGATTTTACTGGACGCAGCACGATGTTGGAAACAACTGACAGCATTTAGTTTTTCTAACTTTCAGCAGATGATTTAATTAAACTCAACTAGTTTCAAAAGAGTTCATTGTTCTAAAATGATTTGAGTAATTTTGTAGGTGAGTGTCTCTGCAGAGAAAATAATATTAAAAAAGTCATTTGGACTGTTTCACATATGCTCTGACAAAGACAACCAAAGGAGTTTTTCCTTTGGATGCCACTCAGATCTGCACTTATCACACAGAGCTTTTTGTCTCAGACTTAAAAGCTCAAACAATTGACTAGAAAGTACAGACAGGAACAGAACTTTAGCTGCTGGAGCTTCGATGTTCTAAACTGAAACTTTAAAAGAGCAGAACATCTTCAAGAATGTCATCCTGTGCCAAGAAAAATAAGAGCTGAGTGCAAAATTAACCTGACTGAGACAGAAGAGAACATTTACCTGCACTTTTATCCCAGTTTACATTTATTTACATGTGTGTGAAGAATTTACCAATGTGTTGGGAACCAAAAGAAGCCCATCAAAAAAAAAAAAAAAAGTTGCACACTCTAATATTTCATTGAACCACCTTTAGCTCTGAGAACGACACACATTTGCCATGGCATCGTTTCTAGATAAGATAAGATAAGATAAAGTTCTTTATTTCTCCCCACTCCAGGGGAAATTTACATTGTTACAGCAGCTTTATTTACAATATATACACGGGTGGCAAAATTTTTTAACAGAAAAAATAAAAATAAAGTTTAAAAGTGCAGAGATGTGCAGTGCAAGAATGTCAGTGCAAGCTATAAGCTCTTCTATAAGCTTCTGCAACGTCACAGCATTTATTTCTGTCCAGAGTTGGATTAATTTTCTACCAAGATCTTATATTGATGATGGCAGAATTGGACAAAGTCTTCTCCAGAACATCCCAAAGATTCTCAGTGGGGCTGAGGTCTGGACTCTGGAGGGAAGAAAAACTCCACTGATGGAAAGACCTGGTCATTCAGCATCTTCAGGTATCAGCTGACCTCATTCTTTGGGAACATAACGTTGCTGAACCTGACCAACCCCAGATCAGAACCATAACCCCCACAGACTGGTAGACACTAGCCATGATGAGGACATCACTTCATCCACCTCTCTTCTTACCCTGATGCAACCATCTGCTGGTTTATCTTCGACTCCTCTGGACACTATACCTACCGTCAGGCATGGAGGTGGCAGCATCATTATACTATCAATTTAACTGACTCAAGTCTGTGACAGAAAGACGACAAATTTAGTGGAACTGCACCAATTCTGGTGCAGTTCCGCTAAATTTGTCCTCTTTCTGACTTGGTTCTTCAGGTTCTTGACGGGTGTAAATCCGGACTTTCGGGAGATCAGTCTAGAACCTTCACTCTAGCCTGATGGAACCATTTCTTTACCACGTCTGATGTGTGTTTGGGCTCATTGTCTTGTTAAAACATCCAGCTGTGTCCAAGATCAACCTTCTGCTGATGGTTTTAGGTTTTCCTGAAGAATGTGGAGGTGATCCTCCTTCTTCATTATTCCATTTACTTTGTGGAAAGCTCCAGTTCCACAGAGCATGAAAATGCCACCTCCATGCTTGATGGTAGGTTTGGTGTTCTTGGGGTTAAAAAAAAGTCCAAGACCTGCCTAAGACAGTCTGAAACCAGTCCTCAAAAAGTCTTAAACCAGGACCAAAATCAAACCTAAACTATTCCTAAAAAAGTCCAAGACATTGTGAAACCAGTCCTAAACCAGTCCTTAAAAGGTCTAAAACCAGGATCAAAATCAAACCTAAACAAGTCCAAAAAAAAAATTCAGAACAAGTCAGATTACAGTCAAAAACCAGTCCTCAAAAAGTCTAAAACCAGCACAAAGTCGGAACCAAAACCAAGCTTAAACTACTGCCCCCATCATTCTGGAGCAGGGTAAATCTGGACTCAACATGACCTTCTTCCATTGCTCCAGAGTCCAATCTTTATGCTACATAGCAAACTGAAGCCTTTTTTTCTGATTATGCTCACTGATCAGTGGTTTTCTTAGAGCTACAGCTGTTTAGTCCCAATCCTTTGAGTTCCCTTCATGTGGAAATGTTCTTACTTTGACTATTAAACAGCCGTGAGTTCTACTGTTGGTTTATCATCTAAGAGTTTGTTCTTGGAAGGTGAAGGTTCTCCACTATCATTCAGGTTTTAATGATGTGTTGGACGGTTCTTAACCTGATTTTAGTAGTTTCAGAAATCTCCTTCGTTGTTTTCTTTGCTTGATGCAGGTCAATAATTTGACCCTTCTGAGACAGATTAACATCCTTTCCATGACCACAGGATATGTATTCCAACATTTAAAAAATGAGAAGCTCTTCACTGCATCAGCTAGGGTTAAATAAGTTGTTTTATCACTGCAGTAATTATCCAATGGAAGGCTCTTAACTATTTGCTTTGTTAAATCCAAGTGTCGACTTTTTTTGGACAGGAAATATAGTATTCAGGGACAAAATGCATGGTAAAAAAATGGCTAGTGCAGCTACATGAAAAAGTCAGACGCACCAGTGAAACCATCAGAAAAATTTAGTTGGGAGAACCTGTGATGTGTCAAGCAGTGAGTAATTTCTCAACCAGCAAATCCTCAAATCAACCTCGAAACAGAAGGTCTTAAAGGACACGAGGAGCAGAGGCTTGAGCGATAACAAATCTGCCACGAACCTTCAACTTATAAACTTCTACAGTCAATCCATGTGGCTGAAATCTTTTACTGATTAAAAGGACAATCGTCTTGTCATTTAGGAGCTGCAGGTCAGTAACTCGGCGTTCCTACCTCTCCCTCCAGGTGAGTGATCAGCACGCTGATATTGGGGATCATCAGTTCAGGAACCAGAGCGCTGAGTTCAGACAGGAAGGAAGCGAAGGCCTTGACCCCTGAACCTTCTCTGGCAAGCTCCTCGCTGGACTTCTGACCGATCTCCCTGAAGGAAGGAGAAGCAGAGCCTCGGTTATTTTCTGCCAGTGAGTTAGATTTACACCAGCGGACTCACAAGGATGTCCCACACTGACCTGATGACCTCCCCTATGACGGCTCTGACTTCGTACTCGGTGCTCCACACGAACACAGCCTGAGCGAAAACCGACGACAGCTGCTCGAAGTGCTGCAGCAGCTGGATCACCTTCACACTGGCTCCTGGGATGGTTTAACAGAGGACACACTGAGTTTACATTTGAATCCGTCTGCATTAAAGCCTGTCGACAGGAACCCATGCGACTGACACCCACCCAGGAGGTGGCTGTACTTCTTGATGAGCAGCCCCAGCAGGTGGATGACGCAGTCTCTGGTGGGTTTACTCTTCACGTGGCTGATGGTCGGGTTCTCCAGGAGCTTGTAGCAGCAGCAGGTCACACAGCTGAGAGGAAACACGATTTAAATCAACCAGACTGAATAACACATGAGGCTCTGTGTTCATTGAGTAAAACATCCAATTTATCACACACTAGTCCTGAATGAAAACAACAAAAAATCATTTTGCAATTATTTGCCAGAGAGTGTGATGGGAGTTATAATTTTAGAGGTAATTTTTCTTAATTTCCTGTCTACTGAAAAACATGTACAGAAAAATAATGTGATTCTTTTGTCTGTAGCAAGCATTTGTGTTTCTTTACGTCTGCAGAATCTGATTTTTAGAACAGAGAATCAATATAGCACTACAATCCATCTACCCATCCATTATCTATACGCTGCTTAACCCTACAAGACCTACCATTGTGCAAATCTGCAAGTACATATTCTTACATTTTTACATACGGTAGTGCAATTTTTGGGAGTATTTTTATTTGCTTTACATCAATATAACCCTTATATCCCAAGTTTTAATAATATGTATTGACTTATGTCTTAACTACTACAAAACATTGCTTAAAAGTGCAATAAACCTAAAAAAAATAAAAATCATTTTTGTTTTTTTTCACATATACTACCAGTCAAAAGTTTGGACCCACCTTCTCATTCAGTGTTTTTTATTTAATTATTCTATACAATGCAGATTAATACCGACAACATCAAAATTATAAAAGAATACTTATGGAATTATGTTGTAAACAAAAAAGTATTAATCTTCAGTATTAATCTACAATGTAGAAAATAATACAAACAAATAAAAAGCATTGAATGAGAAGGTGTGTCCAAACTTTTGACTGGTATTGTATATTTCAAAATACAGACATTGCATAGCTGTATTCCCCACAATATCCCGTGGTCTCGTTTATGAAAATTTTTACAATGTGCGCTTTATTATGTATTTTTACAAACCCATCACTGCCACGAAAAAGTTCCTGAGACCTGGTAAATGTGCGAAATGTTAGTCTAACTCCCCAGATTTTACATGCAAAAAGAATGATCCATCTATCTTACCTGGTTTCAAATCTACCACCAATCAAAAATTAATATGCAATCATAGTGCCGGTGCTATGCTGGGTTCTACAGGGTTCATTAGGGTCGCGGGGGGCTGGAGTCTATCCCAGCTGACAAACAATCATAATCACATTCATACCTACGGACAATTTAGAATAATTAACCTCAGCATGTTTTCGGACTGTGGGACAAAGCTGGAGAACCCGGAGAAACACAGGGAGAACATGGAAATTCCATGCAGAAAGATCTCAGAACCAGCGAGCTTCTAGCTGCAAGGCGCATCAGAATGATATTTTAAAAAATCTTAGAATTTGCAGCAGGTGATTCGGTTCATTATTTTGAAAGAGTTACTATTCTAGAATGATTGGGAGATATTGTAGATCTGGAACTATTGTCCTTATGGTGTAACACTGAAGCAGTTTTTCCTTTGAATGGCATTCAGATTTATCTTACAGAGCTTTGAGCTGCTGATTTAAAAACTCAAACAACTGACTAGAAAGCAGCAAACAGGGCTTTGCTGTTGGAGCTTCTAAACTCAAACACTGAATTATGCCAGAGATTGCAGTGTGGGTTATAATTTAAACGGTTTTGTTCATTTTTCCATTTCTTGTCGACTGAAAAACATACACTACTGCTCAAAAGTTTGGGGTTTAAACAGTAGTGCACATGAATTAAAGTTGCTCTATATTAATTAAAGTTGCCCAAAAAATGAGTTAAAGTTGCTCTAAATGAGTCAAAGTTGACCTACACTACCGTTCAAAAGTTTGGGGTCACCCAGACAATTCCATGTTTTCCATGAAAACTCTCACTTTTATCCATGTGCTAACATAACTGCACAAGGGTTTTCTAATCATCAATGAGCCTTTCAACACCATTAGCTAACACAATGTAGCATTATAACACAGGAGTGATGGTTGCTGGAAATGTTCCTCTGTACCTCTATGGAGATATTCCATTAAAAATCAGCCGTTTCCACCTAGAATAATCATTTACCACATTAACAATGTCTAGACTGGATTTATCATTAGTTTAATGTAACGTCATTGAAAAAAACTGCTTTTCTTTCAACAATGAGGACATTTCTAAGTGACCCCAAACTCCAATCTCTGTAGCACCACAATGCTTTAGTTATTTCACCATTAGCTCCTGTAAAATGGACGTTGCACTATTATGATTTCAGTAATATCTGATATTTCCCTGCAGGCTAAAGTATTAAGAGTTTCAAGTACTAAATGCAAACCATTACCCAAATGAGAAAAGATTCACTGAACATTTCTTCCGCTCAGACTGTGAGGAAATGTTCCCAACGGAAACATTAAACGAAGCCATCATCTAACCTCGTTAGGTGTGGCGTGACATCATTAATGAAGATCATTTTCATATGAGCTTCCAATTAAGGCTACAGTGATATCAATGTTGGGAGGAGATGTGGATAACAAAGTGGGACATTACAGCAGATAGTCTCGCCCACATTACCTGATGAACTCTTCCTCCACCAGAGAGAGGTTCCAGAGGGCTCGGATGTCCAGCTGGAGGAGCTGGATCAGGGCCTGGAGAACCTTCTCTCTCTCCGAGTCCCACTGCATCAGTCCTTCTCCACCAGATTTACCTTTTTTACTGCCCTGTACAACACAGATACAGACTGATCAGGTAATTTTCATCCTAAATGTCCTCATAAAGTGAACTATTCAAACTAATCTACACTCATTCATACAGCGCATAAAGACAAACACATGTTGTTTGACATCTTCTACCGGTCCCTTCCCATTTCTGTTGGGGGGCAACGGCTGTAGAAGGTGACAGTTTTACTCTGGGTGGGCCCTTACAGCAGTGCAATAAAACTCCACCACACTACCAAGACTACCCACCGACAGCAGGCACAGACCACAATCTCTCACTAGTTTTCATGATTAACCTCACCTTCCCGGGTGCTGTGACGATACTCTGTCTATAGGAGTCGCTCTCAAGACTCTCTGTGAGTTTGCAGAGCAGGAAGATGCTCATTTTAACCGCATTAAGCTTCTCTTTGCGTTCTGCAGCCGACAGGGAGGTGGAGGCGAGGAGCGCCGGCAAGGAAACAGCCAGACTACCGACCACTGAAAAAAAAAGAAAAACACATTATATAGAATATAATAACTTCAGCTTGTCAAGATGATTCATTTGAACATGATGAAATTATCAAAAAAGCAAACCTTGTATGAGTAATTCCAAAGTGTCCTCTTTTACAGCCAGATCCACCGAGTTGAAGTGCCTTAAAAAGGAAACATTAGTTTTGAACAGTTTTTAAAAAGCCAATAAGCAGGCAAGTTGGAAAGTTAAGCCTAAAATTGTGCTACATTTTGATTTACAGTGAATTTTCATTTGACCAACAGGTTTCTTCCGGCTGCAAATGACAGCAACAAAAAAACGGTAAGACATTATGTTGGAGATGTCAATGATGTTTTTTGTCCAAACTGTTTCCTGTTCCTCAGGTATCAGAGTCTTCATCTCCTCCATCAGTCCACCAGTAGTTCTAGTTCTAACAGTCTTTCTGCAGGTCTCCACTGGGATTTGCTTCCTCCAAATGTCCATCTCCAGCTCTTTGAAGGCTTCCTCTCCATCACTCTGCTCTTCAGTTCCTCCACAGATTCTGGATGGATTCAGGTCTAGGCCCCACAATGTGCAGCTCTCTCTCAGCAATGGACCCTAACAGCAGCTCAGTGAGCGCTTTGCTTTCAGCCACGACTTCAAACTGACTAGAAACTGACTATAGAACTACTGTATCAGCTGTTCTACCTTCATAGTGGACTTGAACCTGATAGAACATGGAGGGAAGTAACAGGAACATCTGGGATGAGATAGAAGCTGCATTTTTCAAGGGATATTTTTATATATATATATATATATATATATATATATATATATATATATATATATATATATATATATATATATATATATATAGTTTCCTACAGTGAAATGTAAAAAAAAACCACACAGTTAAATAGTTAAAATTCATCATTAACATCTCCAACACAGTGTTTTCCTGAGTTTTATCACTTGTTTATGTCATTTCCAGCCAGAAGAAACCTGTCGGTCCAACAAAAATTTAACATAAATCTAAATTTGGCGTAGGAGAGGAACAATTCTGGGTCTTTTTTGGGACTATAACAGACTATAGAACTACTGCATCAGCTGTTCTACCTTTATAGTGGACTAGAACCTGATAGAACATGGTGAGAATTACCAGGAACATCTGGGATGAGATAGAAGCTGCAATTCCAAAAGATTTTTTGCCAATTGTAAGGAGTATAAAGCATTCTGGATATGATATATTTAGTACAAGTTCATCCACAGCGACTCTAACACGGTGTCTTACTGTGTTTTGCCACTTGTTTATGTAATTTCCAGCCAGAAGAAACCCAATATAATTTCATACAAGTCAGAATCTGTCATGGGGATGATGGTTACGCGATCAGCTCTTACTGTAGGACGCTGTAGCCTGTGTCAAAGTGTTCCAGGATACATGAAGGTCCCTGACTCCTCAGAGCTGCCCTGAACCCTGTAAGAAGGAGGAAACATCCAGTCACCAACACAGCAGCCTAGCATGGAACCGAGGATCAGGAGCACAACTTACTGCTGAGGCTGGACGGCAGCTGTTTTGGGGAAACCACATCCTGAACCACGTACTGGTTGATCCCTCCGGTCTTCACCAGGTCGCCCACGCACACGGGCACCAGAAAGTCCCACGACATCCCTGAGTTAAAAAGAAACATTAGCTTACCCAGCAGTTCCACAACAGAGTAGCTTCATATCATCAAGTTGGTATTTAGCTTAATGCTAGCAGGAAGGCTAAAGAGCCCAAATGTTAACGTTAGCTCACGGCCAGACTGATCTAAACAAACTGAAGTGATCCACTGACCGTTAATTGCTGTTGCGGATTCAGCTAAACACACAAACAGCAAGCTAACTAGCAAGGCTAACAAAACTGCTTAGCTTGTTAGCCGCTAACTAACGGTTAGACGGAGACATTCGTCGGGTTGTTGAGTTATTACCTGTTTAAATAACGTAAAAATCCGAGCTCGGCTTTAGTTGCAGCTGTTCTAGCCACAATTTAAGCCTCTGTACTCAGTAGGTAGCTCCGCTCTTCTGCTCACCGGCTGCTAACGGTCCGAAGCTTTTCAAATCCGCTCCGGTACCGCGCCAAAACAACAACGCGCTGACGTCACACACATGCGCCGTCGATAGCAAGAACGTAAACAAAACCCAGTCATCAGCCGATTTACTCAAAGAGGACAGGAACACATGGAGCTACTGAAAGTCAGGCGTGAATATCTGGAATTTAATAATAATAATACCAGTAATAATAATAATAATAATAATAATAATAATAATAATAATAATAATAATAATAATAATAATAATAATAATAAGAAGAAGAAGAAGAAGAAGAAGAAGAAGAAGAAGAAGAAGAAGAAGAAGAAGAAGAATATATGTGAACACATACGTTTGTGACGAATTTGACTCTAATTAGCTCTCAAAGTACTGACAAAATAAAACACACATGCATTTAAACAAGGACAACTGGTTATGGAGGGAAAATGAGTGTTAAACAGCTGTGTAAAATTACAGGTATGTAATAAAATTTTTACAAGACTTCAGGTTTCAAGACTTCAAATGCAAAACTATGCAGTTAAAGTGATGCTGAGTTTTAGTGCAAAATGACAGTGAACCTCAGTTTAAATAAAGTTATTAACAATAAATACCGAGTTACTGACAACTTATATACACGAGGAAAAGTTACCAGCTCCTGGAATTAGCAGCATCAAGAAAAGAACGCAAATCATTAAGAAAAAATATGCTTAAAAGGAGATTGCACTGTAATAAAAGAACTGATTATTGTAATATGTAGTATGTACATGGTGCAAGTATCACATAGCAGCTTCTGTACAACAACAACAACAGCATAATAGTGTTTTTACTACTTTATTAGATTTATTTTATTAATGATAATGTTACGGCCCCAGAGCCTCTGTCTGTTGCTGCTCTTCTTACAGGTCTCTGGCTGGG